>NW_021823321.1:0-48474 GCF_901001165.1 Salmo trutta | reverse complement strand
CAGACACACAGCAGTTTATTTTTAACTAGTCTGAGTCCATGGTAGACAGACACACAGCAGTTTATATTTAACTCGTCTGAGTCCATGTTGTAGACAGAGACACAGCAGTCATTATATTTAACTAGTCTGAGTCCATGTTGTAGACAGACACACAGCAGTCATATTTAACTAGTCTGAGTCCATGTTGTAGACAGAGACACAGCAGTCATTATATTTAACTTGTCTGAGTCCATGTTGTAGACAGACACACAGCAGTCATTAATTTAACTAGTCTGAGTCCATGTTGTAGACAGACACACAGCAGTCATTATTTTTAACTAGTCTGAGTCCATGTTGTAGACAGACACACAGCAGTCATTATATTTAACTAGTCTGAGTCCATGTTGTAGACAGAGACACAGCAGTCATTATATTTAACTAGTCTGAGTCCATGTTGTAGACAGACACACAGCAGTCATTATATTTAACTAGTCTGAGTCCATGTTGTAGACAGAGACATACAGCAGTCATTATATTTAACTTGTCTGAGTCCATGTTGTAGACAGACACACAGCAGTCATTATATTTAACTAGTCTGAGTCCATGTTGTAGACAGACACACAGCAGTCATTATATTTAACTAGTCTGAGTCCATGTTGTAGACAGACACACAGCAGTCATTATATTTAACTAGTCTGAGTCCATGTTGTAGACAGAGACACAGCAGTCATATATTTAACTAGTCTGAGTCCATGTTGTAGACAGAGACACAGCAGTCATTATATTTAACTAGTCTGAGTCCATGTTGTAGACAGAGACACAGCAGTCATTATATTTAACTAGTCTGAGTCCATGTTGTAGACAGAGACACAGCAGTCATTATATTTAACTAATCTGAGTCCATGTTGTAGACAGAGACACACAGCAGTCATTATATTTAACTCGTCTGAGTCCATGTTGTAGACAGACACACAGCAGTCATTATATTTAACTAGTCTGAGTCCATGTTGTAGACAGACACACAGCAGTCATTATATTTAACTAGTCTGAGTCCATGTTGTAGACAGACACAGCAGTCATTATATTTAACTAGTCTGAGTCCATGTTGTAGACAGACACACAGCAGTCATTATATTTAACTAGTCTGAGTCCATGTTGTAGACAGACACACAGCAGTCATTTATTTAACTAGTCTGAGTCCATGTTGTAGACAGACACACAGCAGTCATTATATTTAACTAGTCTGAGTCCATGTTGTAGACAGAGACACACAGCAGTCATTATATTTAATTTGTCTGAGTCCATGTTGTAGACAGAGACACACAGCAGTCATTATTTAACTAGTCTGGTCCATGTTGTAGACAGAGACACAGCAATCATTATATTTAACTAGTCTGAGTCCATGTTGTAGACAGAGACACACAGCAGTCATTGTATTTAACTAGTCTGAGTCCATGTTGTAGACAGACACACAGCAGTCATTATATTAACTAGTCTGAGTCCATGTTGTAGACAGAGACACAGCAGTCATTATATTTAACTAGTCTGAGTCCATGTTGTAGACAGACACACAGCAGTCATTATATTTAACTAGTCTGAGTCCATGTTGTAGACAGACACACAGCAGTCATTATATTTAACTAGTCTGAGTCCATGTTGTAGACAGAGACACAGCAGTCATTATATTTAACTAGTCTGAGTCCATGTTGTAGACAGACACACAGCAGTCATTATATTTAACTAGTCTGAGTCCATGTTGTAGACAGACACACAGCAGTCATTATATTTAACTAGTCTGAGTCCATGTTGTAGACAGAGACACAGCAGTCATATTTAACTAGTCTGAGTCCATGTTGTAGACAGAGACACAGCAGTCATTATATTTAACTAGTCTGAGTCCATGTTGTAGACAGACACAGCAGTCATATTTAACTAGTCTGAGTCCATGTTGTAGACAGAGACAGCAGTCATTATATTTAACTAGTCTGAGTCCATGTTGTAGACAGAGACACAGCAGTCATTATATTTAACTAATCTGAGTCCATGTTGTAGACAGAGACACACAGCAGTCATTATATTTAACTCGTCTGAGTCCATGTTGTAGACAGACACACAGCAGTCATTATATTTAACTAGTCTGAGTCCATGTTGTAGACAGAGACACACAGCAGTCATTATATTTAACTAGTCTGAGTCCATGTTGTAGACAGACACAGCAGAGTCATTGTATTTAACTAGTCTGAGTCCCAATGTTGTAGACGACACACAGCAGTCATTATATTTAACTAGTCTGAGTCCATGTTGTAGACAGACACACAGCAGTCATTATATTTACTAGTCTGAGTCCATGTTGTAGACAGACACACAGCAGTCATTATATTTAACTAGTCTGAGTCCATGTTGTAGACAGACACACAGCAGTCATTATATTTAACTAGTCTGAGTCCATTCTGTAGACAGAGACACAGCAGTCATATATTTAACTCAGGCTGAGTTCCATGTGTAGACAGAGACACAGCAGTCATTATTTACGAGTCGGAGTCCCATGTTGTAGACAGACACACAGCATCATTATATTTAACTAGGTCTGAGTCCATGTTGTAGACAGAGACACACAGCAGGTCATTATATTTAATCTAGTCTGATTCCATGTTGTAGACAGACACACAGCAGTCATTATATTTAACTAGTCTGAGTCCATGTTGTAGACAGAGACACAGCAGTCATTATATTTAACTAGTCTGAGTCCATGTTGTAGACAGACACACAGCAGTCATTATATTTAACTAGTCTGAGTCCATGTTGTAGACAGAGACACAGCAGTCATTATATTTAACTAGTCTGAGTCCATGTTGTAGACAGAGACACAGCAGTCATTATTTAACTAGTCTGAGTCCATGTTGTAGACAGAGACACACAGCAGTCATTATATTTAACTAGTCTGAGTCCATGTTGTAGACAGAGACACAGCAGTCATTATATTTAACTAGTCTGAGTCCATATTGTAGACAGAGACACAGCAGTCATTTATTAACTAGTCTGAGTCCATGTTGTAGACAGACACACAGCAGTCATTATTTTTAACTAGTCTGAGTCCATGTTGTAGACAGACACACAGCAGTCATTATATTTAACTCGTCTGAGTCCATGTTGTAAGACAGAGACCAGCAGTCATTATATTTTAACTAGTCTGAGTCCATGTTGTAGACAGAACACACAGCAGTCATTATATTTAACTAGTCTGAGTCCATGTTGTAGACAGGACACACAGCAGTCATTATATTTAACTAGTCTGAGTCCATGTTGTAGACAGAACACACAGCAGTCATTATATTTAACTAGTCTGAGTCCATGTGTAGACAGAACACAGCAGTCATTATTATTTAACTAGTCTGAGTCCTGTTGTAGACAGACACACAGGCAGTCATTATATTTAACGAGTCTGAGTCCATGTGTAGACAGACACACAGCAGTCATTATATTTTAACTAGTCTGAGTCCATGTTGTAGACAGAGACCCAGCAGTCCATTATTTAACTAGTCTGAGTCATGTTGTAGACAGGACACACAGCAGTCATTATATTTAACTAGTCTGAGTCCATGTTGTAGACAGACACACAGCAGTCATTATATTTAACTAGTCTGATTCCATGTTGGAGACAAGGACACAGCAGTCCTTATATTTAACTAGTCTGAGTCCATGTTGTAGACAGACCACAAGCAGTCATTATATTTAACTAGTCTGAGTCCATGTTGTAGACAGAGACACATCAGCAGTCATTATATTTAACTATCTGAGTCCATGTTGTAGAGCAGACACACAGGCAGGTCATTATATTTAACTAGCTGAGTCCATGTTGTAGACAGGGACACACAGCAGTCATTATATTTAACTAGTGCTGAGTCCACTGTTGTAGACAGAGCACACAGGCAGTCATATATATTTAACTAGTGCTGATGTCCATGTTGTAGTAGCAGAGACACACAGCAGTTCATTAATATGAACTAGTCCTGAGGCCAGGGTTGTAGACAAGACACACAGCAGTCATTATATTTAACTAGTCCTGAGTCCATGTTGGTAGACAGAGCCACACAGCAGATCATTATATTGAACTAGTCTTGAGGCCATGATTGTTAGACAGAGACACACAGCAGTCATTATATTTAACTAGTCCTGAGCTCCATGTGGGTAGACAGAACACACGCAGTCATTATATTAACGAGTTGAGTCCATGTTGTAGACAGAACACACAGCAGTCATTATATTAAAATCTAGTCTGAGTCCATGTTGGTAGACAGAGCACACAGCAGTCATTATATTTAACTAGTCTGAGTCCATGTTGTAGACAGAGACACAGCAGTCATTATATTTAACTAGTCTGAGTCCATGTTGTAGACAGAGCACACAGCATCATATATTTAACTAGTCTGAGTCCATGTTGTAGACAGAGACACAGCAGTCATTATATTTACTAGTCTGGAGTCCATATTGTATGACAGAGGACACAGCAGTCATTATTTTAACTAGTCTGAGTCCATGTTGTAGACAGACACACAGCAGTCATTATATTTAACTAGTCTGAGTCCATGTTGTAGACAGACACACAGCAGTCATTATTTAACTCGTCTGAGTCCATGTTGTAGACAGAGACACAGCAGTCATTATATTTAACTAGTCTGAGTCCATGTTGTAGACAGACACACAGCAGTCATTATAATTTAACTAGTCTGAGTCCATGTTGTAGACAGAGACACACAGCAGTCATTATTATTTAAACTTGTCTGAGTCCATGTTGTAGACAGACACACAGCAGTCATTATATGTAACTAGTCTGAGTCCATGTTGTAGACAGACACACAGCAGTCATTATATTTAACTAGTCTGAGTCCATGTTGTAGACAGACCCACAGCAGTCATTATATTTAACTAGTCTGAGTCCATGTTGTAGACAGAGACACACAGCAGTCATTATATTTAACTAGTCTGAGTCCATGTTGTAGACAGACACACAGCAGTCATTATATTAACTAGTCTGAGTCCATGTTGTAGACAGACACACAGCAGTCATGTATTTTAACTAGTCTGAGTCCATGTTGTAGACAGACACACAGCAGTCATTATATTTAACTCGTCTGAGTCCATGTTGTAGACAGAGACACAGCAGTCATTATTTTTAACTAGTCTGAGTCCATGTTGTAGACAGACACACAGCAGTCATTATATTTAACTAGTCTGAGTCCATGTTGTAGACAGACACACAGCAGTCATTATATTAACTTAGTCTGAGTCCATGTTGTAGACAGAGACACAGCAGTCATTAGATTTAACTAGTCTGAGTCCATGTTAAAACAGGGCAGTGAATTAATATTAACTAGTCTGAGTCCATGTTGTAGAGCATAAACACAGCAGTCATTATATTAACTAGTCTGAGTCCATGTTGTAGACAGAGACACAGGGCAGTCATTATATTTAACTAGTCTGAGTCCATGTGTGTAGAACATAGAGCACAGCAGTCATTAAATTTAACTAGGTCCAGTTGTATGACAGAGACACACAGCCAGTCATTAATGGAACCGTTAGTCCATGTTGTAGACAGGACACACAGGCAGTCATATATATTTAACTAGTCTGAGTCCATGTTGTAGACAGACACACAGCAGTCATTATATTTAACATAAGTCTGAGGCCATGTGTAGAGGCAGAAACACAGCAGTCATATGTATTTAACTAGTCTGAGTCCATGTTGTAGACGACACACAGCAGTCATTATATTAACTAGTCTGAGTCCATGTTGTAGACAGAGACACACAGCAGTCATTATATTTAACTAGTCCTGATTCCATGTTGTAGACAGACACACAGCAGATCATTATATTTAACTTGTCTGAGTCCATGTTGTAGACAGAGACACACAGCAGTCATTATATTTAACTAGTCTGAGTCCATGTTGTAGACAGACAACACAGCAGTCATTATATTTAACTAGTCTGAGTCCATGTTGTAGACAGACACACAGCAGTCATTATATTTAACTAGTCTGAGTCCATGTTGTAGACAGACACACAGCAGTCAATTATATTTAACTAGTCTGAGTCCATGTTGTAGACAGACACACAGCAGTCATTAATTTAACTAGTCTGAGTCATGTTTGTTTAGACAGACACAGCAGTCATTATATTAACTAGTCTGAGTCCATGTTGTAGACAAGACACACAGCAGTCCATTATATTAACTAGTCTGAGTCCATGTTGTAGACAGACACACAGCAGTCATTATATTTAACTAGGTCTGAGTCCATGTTGTAGCAGACACACAGCAGTCATTATATTTAACTAGTCTGAGTTCCATGTTGTAGACAGACGACACAGCAGTCATTATATTTAACTAGTCTGAGTCCATGTTGAGACAGAACACAGCAGTCATTATATTTAACTAGTCTGAGTCCATGTTGGTAGACAGAGACACACAGCAGCAGGAGACACACAGCAGTCATTATCTTTAACTAGTCTGAGTCCATGTTGTAAGACAGAAACACAGCAGGTCATTATATTTTAAACTAGTCTGAGTCCATGTTGTAGACAGAGACACACAGCAGTCATTATATTTAAACTAGTCTGAGTCATGTTGTAGACAGACACACAGCAGTCATTATCTTTAACTAGTCTGAGTCCATGTTGTAGACAGAACACACAGCAGTCATTATATTTAACTAGTCTGAGTCCATGTTGTAGACAGACACACAGCAGTCAGTTGTATTAACTAGTCTGAGTCCATGTTGTAGACAGACACACAGCAGTCATTATATTTAACTAGTCTGAGTCCATGTTGTAGACAGACACACAGCAGTCATTATATTAACTAGTCTGAGTCCATGTTGTAGACAGAGACACACAGCAGTCATTATATTTAAGTAGTCTGAGTCCATGTTGTAGACAGACACACAGCAGTCATTATATTAACTAGTCTGAGTCCATGTTGTAGACAGACACACAGCAGTCATTATATTTACTAGTTCTGAGTCCATGTTGTAGACAGACCCACAGCAGTCATTATATTTAACTAGTCTGAGTCCATGTTTGTAGACAGAGACACAGCAGTCATATATTTTAACTAGTCTGAGTCCATGTTGTAGACAGACACACAGCAGTCATGTATTTAATTAGTCTGAGCCATGTTGTAGACAGACACAGCAGTAATAATATTTAACTAGTCTGAGTCCATGTTGTAGACAGAAACACAGGCAGTCATTATATTTAACTAGTCTGAGTCCATGTTGTAGACAGAGACACTGCAGTCATTTAATTTAACTTGTCTGAGTCCATGTTGTAGACAGACACACAGCAGTCATTAAATTTAACTAGTCTGAGTACATGTTGTAGACAGACACACTGCAGTCATTATATTTAACTAGTCTGAGTCCATGTTGTAGACAGAGACACAGCAGTCATTATATTAACTAGTCTGAGTCCATGTTGTAGACAGAGACACTGCAGTCATTTAATTTAACTAGTCTGAGTCCATGTTGTAGACAGAGACACAGCAGTCATATATTTAACTAGTCTGAGTCCATGTTGTAGACAGAGACACAGCAGTCATTATATTTAACTAGTCTGAGTCCATGTTGTAGACAGACACACAGCAGTAATTATATTTAACTAGTCTGAGTCCATGTTGTAGACAGAGACACAGCAGTCATTATATTTAACTAGTCTGAGTCCATGTTGTAGACACAGACACAGCAATCATTATATTTAACTAGTCTGAGTCCATGTTGTAGACAGAGACACACAGCAGTCATTATATTTAACTAGTCTGAGTCCATGTTGTAGACAGACACACAGCAGTCATTATATTTAACTAGTCTGAGTCCATGTTGTAGACAGAGACACAGCAGTCATTATATTTAACTAGTCTGAGTCCATGTTGTAGACAGACACACAGCAGTCATTATATTTAACTAGTCTGAGTCCATGTTGTAGACAGACACACAGCAGTCATTATATTTAACTAGTCTGAGTCCATGTTTGTAGACAGACACACAGCAGTCATTATATTTAACTAGTCTGAGTCCATGTTGTAGACAGACACACAGCAGTCATTATATTTAACTATTCTGAGTCCATGTTGTAGACAGAGACACACAGCAGTCATTATATTTAACTAGTCTGAGTCCATGTTGTAGACAGACACACAGCAGTCATTATCTTTAACTAGTCTGAGTCCATGTTGTAGACAGAGACACACAGCAGTCATTAGTATTGAACTAGTCTGAGTCCATGTTGTAGACAGGACACATCAGCAGTCATTATATTTAACTAGTCTGAGTCCATGTTGTAGACAGACACACAGCAGTCATTATATTTAACTAGTCTGAGTCCATGTTGTAGACAGAGACACAGCAGTCATTATATTTAACTAGTCTGAGTCCATGTTGTAGACAGACACACAGCAGTCATTATATTTAACTAGTCTGAGTCCATGTTGTAGACAGACACACACAGCAGTCATTATATTTAACTAGTCTGAGTCCATGTTGTAGACAGAGACACAGCAGTCATTATATTTAACTAGTCTGAGTCCATGTTGTAGACAGACACAAGCAGTCATTGTATTTAACTAGTCTGAGTCCATGTTGTAGACAGAGGGACACAGCAGTCATTATATTTAACTAGTGTGAGCGGACCAAGTCATTTGGTGTCACTCTAAAGTGGAAAGGTGGAATAAACGAGTCCAGAGTAGGTTTTCTTGATTCAACACAGTTCTCTATTGAGGGATTTCTGACAATACAAACACTCCAACACAGTCAATGAGAATCTCCAAGGATCAACATACATCTTCTTTAGAGGACACAGGATCATATTACGATTATCTTCAAACTATAACAACAATCACATATTCATCACCGTCTTAATGGCTCTTCATGGATAGCACCTCTCTCTCCGTAGCCATTCACCATAGATAGTTTATCTTCTCCCCTTCTTGCTGGTTCCATCCTCCCTCTTGTAGGGGAAAGAGAATATCTCATTAGTACCGTCAGCTGTGCTTAATTGACTCTGGTTACCTGGTCTCACATGCCTTGTTGGGCTACTATCCGTGAGCCCAGCCTGCCCTCTGGTGGTCCTTCCACATACCTCCCCCCTCAGGACCGGACGGTCGGGCGCCAGACGCACCGTCTTGGTCGCGTCGGGACAGCGCGTCTGCATTCCCGTTCCTCGATCCGGCCCTGTGGATGACATGGAAAGAAAATGGTTGTAAAGCAAGAAACCATCTGGCTATTCGGTTGTTATTGTTTCTCTTACCAGCCATCCACGTGAGGGGCGCAAGGTCCGTAACTAATGCAAACCTCCGACCCAGTAGGTAGTACCGGAGATAATCGAGGGCCCACTTAATGGCTTGGGCCTCTTTCTCTACAGTAGCATATCTCTGTTCCCGATCGCTGAGCTTTCTACTTATAAAGAGAATCGGCCTCTCAGCTTCACCTTCACCCTGAGCTAGTACGGCCCCGAGCCCCATATCCGAGGCGTCTACCTGTACAATGAACTCTTGTGAGAAGTCCGGAGCCTGTAGGACGGGATCAGAACACAGGCCCTCTTTTAGCAATTGAAAGGCCTCCTCCGCCTCATCTTTCCACTCTACCCGGTTTGGCAAGTTTTTCTTGATGAGGTTTGTGAGGGGGTTGGCAATGGTTGCATATCCAGGGATAAAACGGCGATAATATCCCGTTATCCCTAAGAAGGCCCGAACGTCCCGCTTGGTCTGGGGTCGAGGCCAGTCCCGAATTGCCCTGGTCTTCTCTGCCTGTGGGCGTATTTTCCCATTCCCCACGGTGTACCCCAGGTATTCCGCTTCGGACAGACCCAGGCAGCATTTTTTTGGATTGGCCATCAACTCTGTGGCTTCCAGACTCATGAGCACCGCCCGTAGTCGTAGGAGGTGACTATCCCAGTCCTCGCTGTGGATGACCACATCGTCTATGTACGCTGCTGCGTACTCTTGATGGGGCCGTAGAATGGCATCCATGAGGCGTTGGAAAGTTGCAGCAGCACCATGCAGTCCGAAGGGCATCCTCACATACTGAAAAAGCCCCTCCGGTGTGGCGAAGGCGGTCTTCGGGCGGTCCTCTGGAGCCACCGGCACTTGCCAATATCCCTTCGTCAAATCCAGGGTGGTGATGAACTTGGCCTTTCCTAAGCGCTCCAAGAGTTCATCCACGCGGGGCATGGGATAAGCGTTGAATGTAGAGATTGCATTCACGCTCCTAAAGTCGTTGCAGAGTCTCATACTACCATCGGGTTTGGGGACCAGGACTATGGGACCTGGACCACTCACTCGTCGATGGCTCGATCACACCCATCCTCAGCATCTCCCTTACCTCGTTCTTGGCGATGACTCGGCGGGGCCTCAGGAATCCTGTAAGGACGGATATGCACCTTCTTGCCGGGTTCAGTGTGGATATGGTGGAACAAGACATCTGTTTGTCCTGGGAATGGAGAGAATACCCGGCCGAAGTGAATAATTAGCTTGTCTAGCTGTCTCGACTGTTCCGGCAAGAGAGTTTGGCCATGGCGCACCTGTGGTAGAACCTCCTCTTTTCCTTGGCCCTCCATGGCCATCAAAGCCACCTCCTCCTCTCTTCCATGGTACTTCTTCAACAGGTTTATGTGATAGAGTTGGACCTTCTTCCTCCTGTCGGGTTGTTTGATGAGGTAATTGACCGGTGAGACCCTTTTCATTACCTTGTAGGGCCCCCTCCACTGCGCCAGCAAGCGGTGTTCAGCTGTGGGCACGAGCACCATCACTTTCTCTCCCACGGAGAACTCACGGGATGTCGCGGACTTATCGTAGGCCCAGCCTTGGGTCCTTTGCGCCTTCTCCATATGCTCCTTTACTATGGGCCACACTGCCGACAGACGGTCTCTCATCAGGGTAACATATTCTATTGTGGATCGAAAGGGACATGGTTGGGTCTCCCAGGTCTCCTTGGCTAAGTCGAGGATCCCTCGACAGGGTCTGCCGTAGAGCAATTCAAACGGGGAGAATCCAGTGGACGCCTGGGGTACTTCTCGCAGGGCAAACATTAAGTGGGGGAGAAGCATGTCCCAGTTTTTCCCGTCTCTGGACACCACTCTTCTCAACATGCTTTTAATCGTTTTGTTCAAGCGTTCGCACAACCCGTCTGTTTGAGGGTGGAATATGCTTGTACGTATCTGTTGAACCTGATATAACCGACACAAGTCCTTCATCAACCGGGACATGAACGGGGTTCCCTGATCGGTTAGGATCGTCTTGGGAAGGCCTACCCGAGAGAACATCATGAACAATTCCTTGGCAATTCCCTTGGACGACATGTTACGCAGGGGTATGGCCTCTGGGAACTTGGTAGCGTAATCTACGACCACTAGGATGTACTCGTGTCCTCTGGCAGATTTTGGGAGGGGTCCCACGAGGTCCATAGCTATGCGTTCAAAGGGAGTCTCTATGATGGGGAGAGGAATCAAAGGGTTACGTAGGTGTGGCCGCTGTACGCTGACATTGATCACACGTCCTACAATACCTGGCCACATCCCGGGTGACACGGGGCCAATAGAATCTCTGCATGATTCTGTCGATAGTCTTGTCCCGTGCCAGGTGTCCTCCTAGGACGTGGGAATGGGCTAACTGTAGGACTGTATCCCTGTATGGTCTAGGCACCATTAGTAATTCCTGGATTTCCCCCCCTTCGTTGCACGACCCAATATAAGAGTCCCCGCCTGATTGCATAGTAAGGAAGAGGGGGCTCACCTGATCCATCGACGTTCCTCCCGTCGATCACCTTCACCTTCCTCATGGCCTCCCTTAGGTCTGGGTCTCTATGCTGTGAGGTGCCGAACTGTCCCTTTAATTCCTGGGGCAGGTCAACCTCGGTAGAGGGGTGTGGAGGTTGTTCCCCATCCCCTCCAGGGGTGACCGAGGAGAACCCCTTCCAGGTTCCCTCCTCGGATGGGGCTTCAAATATATCTCTTAGCGCCTGGTTGCTCCTTCCTTCCTGCGTCGTGTATAACCCTTCGCAGGTGTCTTCATCGGTGGTTTCCTGGAATATCTGTCGTAAACGTTGGGTCTCTATTTCTTCCTCTGCTCCAGAGGACAAGGACGAGGCTACGTCGCCTTGTAGGACTACTACCTCGGGCTTGGATTTGTTTTTTTTTCTTCTTTCCTGTCCCCCTTCTTCCCATGCATTGCGTCATCTGCCGCAGCTCTTTATATAGAGGACAGTCTCTCCCTATCAATAATGGCACCTTCAGCTGGGGTACTTTCCCTGCCCTGACTGTACACCTTCCTTTCGGAGTGAGAATAGACAGATTCACGGTGGGGTAATAGTGGGTGTCTCCATGGATACAGGACACGGCTACTTTGTCTGGTAGCAGTGTTGCTGAAGTCACCATCCGCTCCTCTACTAACGTAACCATACTTCCCGAGTCGAGAATTGCTACCACATCTTGTCCTTCTACTCGAACCGGAATCTCTGGGGCTGGGGCTATTTCTGTTAACCAACAGTGTTGATCATGTCCTCTCGAACCGGGATGCGTGGGGATGGGCAGCGATGACTCCGTGACCATGGACTCGTCCTTGCTAGGACATTGTGAGGCATAATGGTCTGGAGACTGACATTTATAACACCGACCCTGCTGTGTGGGGGATGACTTCTCCCACCTCCGGAGGGGGTTTGGAGGTTTCGGTGGCGGATGTGCCGGGGCGAGTCGTGGTACGGGATTTGCAGAAGCCTTCCGTTCCTTCTTGTCCCCTTTTAACAACTCCCCTGTAGATCGGTATGTTTCCACCGCCTGGGCTATGTCGTCGGCTGACAACGGGTTGGTTTGACCCACAACCCTTTTTAAGTCACTGGGTAATTCCCTCAATGTCTTGTCCACAACGAGGGTCTCTATTACATGTCCTACTCCCTTTCCGGGTTCCAGCCACTGTTTCATCAGTCGTATTAGAGCGAAGATCTGGGCACGGACGGGTTGGTCCGCCATATGGGTCCACTGATGGAACTTCACAGCTCTATCTCTGGCAGTCAGCTGGTACCGGGACAGGATCTCGGTTTTTAGTCGCCCATAGTCCGCAGCTTCGCGGGAATCCAGGTCAAAATAGGCTTCCTGGGCCACCCCGGTCAAAAGAGGGGCTAATGCGCTCGCCAATTCTGTGGGCGGCCACTCTTCCAAGGTGGCCGTCCTTTCGAAGGTCATGAGGAAGGCCTCGATATCATCCTCCTTGGAGAGACGAGGTAAGATGGCATGAGCAGCCGCTCTAGGCTTCACTCTAGGTTCTTCTCGCCCACTCAGCTGTTGTTGCAGGAGTTCTATGGTTGTCTGCTGTGCCGTGATCAACTGTTGTAGTAGGGCGTTGTCCATCGTTCTTGAATGGTTCCTCTGTCTACTGGAAGAATCTTGATTTACTCACTTATCCTTGTGTCACTCGTCCACCTGTTGCCCACATTCTCCACCAATGTGAGCAGACCAAGTCATTTGGTGTCACTCTAAAGTGGAAAGGTGGAATAAACGAGTCCAGAGTAGGTTTTCTTGATTCAACACAGTTCTCTATTGAGGGATTTCTGACAATACAAACACTCCAACACAGTCAATGAGAATCTCCAAAGGAACAACATACATCTTCTTTAGAGGACACAGGATCACATTACGATTATCTTCAAACTATAACAACAATCACATATTCATCACCGTCTTAATGGCTCTTCATGGATAGCACCTCTCTCTCCGTAGCCATTCACCATAGATAGTTTATCTTCTCCCCTTCTTGCTGGTTCCATCCTCCCTCTTGTAGGGGAAAGAGAATATCTCATTAGTACCGTCAGCTGTGCTTAATTGACTCTGGTTACCTGGTCTCACATGCCTTGTTGGGCTACTATCCGTGAGCCCAGCCTGCCCTCTGGTGGTCCTTCCACACTAGTCTGAGTCCATGTTGTAGACAGACACACAGCAGTCATTATATTTAACTAGTCTGAGTCCATGTTGTAGACAGACACACAGCAGTCATTATATTTAACTAGTCTGAGTCCATGTTGTAGACAGAGACACACAGCAGTCATTATATTTAACTAGTCTGAGTCCATGTTGTAGACAGAGACACAGCAGTCATTATATTTAACTAGTCTGAGTCCATGTTGTAGACAGACACACAGCAGTCATTATATTTAACTAGTCTGAGTCCATGTTGTAGACAGACACACAGCAGTCATTATATTTAACTAGTCTGAGTCCATGTTGTAGACAGAGACAGAGCAGTCATTATATTTAACTAGTCTGAGTCCATGTTGTAGACAGAGACACAGCAGTCATTATATTTAACTAGTCTGAGTCCATGTTGTAGACAGAGACACACAGCAGTCATTATATTTAACTAGTCTGAGTCCATGTTGTAGACAGACACACAGCAGTCATTATATTTAACTAGTCTGAGTCCATGTTGTAGACAGACACACAGCAGTCATTATATTTAACTAGTCTGAGTCCATGTTGTAGACAGACACACAGCAGTCATTATATTTAACTAGTCTGAGTCCATGTTGTAGACAGACACACAGCAGTCATTATATTTAACTAGTCTGAGTCCATGTTGTACACAGAGACACACAGCAGTCATTATATTTAACTAGTCTGAGTCCATGTTGTAGACAGACACACAGCAGTCATTATATTTAACTAGTCTGAGTCCATGTTGTAGACAGACACACAGCAGTCATTATATTTAACTAGTCTGAGTCCATGTTGTAGACAGACACACAGCAGTCATTATATTTAACTAGTCTGAGTCCATGTTGTAGACAGACACACTGCAGTCATTATATTTAACTAGTCTGAGTCCATGTTGTAGACAGAGACACAGCAGTCATTATATTTAACTAGTCTGAGTCCATGTTGTAGACAGACACACAGCAGTCATTATATTTAACTAGTCTGAGTCCATGTTGTAGACAGACACACAGCAGTCATTATATTTAACTAGTCTGAGTCCATGTTGTAGACAGACACACAGTAGTCATTATATTTAACTAGTCTGAGTCCATGTTGTAGACAGAGACACACAGCAGTCATTATATTTAACTAGTCTGAGTCCATGTTGTAGACAGAGACACACAGCAGTCATTATATTTAACTAGTCTGAGTCCATGTTGTAGACAGACACACAGCAGTCATTATATTTAACTAGTCTGAGTCCATGTTGTAGACAGACACACAGCAGTCATTATATTTAACTAGTCTGAGTCCATGTTGTAGACAGAGACACAGCAGTCATTATATTTAACTAGTCTGAGTCCATGTTGTAGACAGACACACAGCAGTCATTATTATGATGGTGTCTATAGGCCAATACCAGATCAGTTATGATGGTGTCTATAGGTCAATACCAGATCAGTTATGATGGTGTCTATAGGTCAATACCAGATCAGTTATGATGGTGTCTATAGGTCAATACCAGATCAGTTATGATGGTGTCTGTAGGTCAATACCAGATCAGTTATGATGGTGTCTATAGGTCAATACCAGATCAGACCTGCTAATGCAGGATGTAAAAAACTATGGACTCTGAGGAGTTGTCATGGGCCAGGATATACACACACACACACACACACACACACACACACACACACACACACACACACACACACACACACACACACACACACACACACACACCCACACACACACACACACACACAAATACACACACAGAGATACACACACACACACACACAGATACACACACTTGACATTAAAATATCAGCCAACATTAGAGGTATATTTTGAAATGTTCGCTCAGTAGATCTGATGGTTTGTTAGTGTCTGACAGGGTTGTGTCTTGATGCAGGGTGGATAACTCAGAGGACCCTGTGTATGAGAGTCTGGAGGAGTTCCATGTGTTTGTCCTGGCTCACGTGCTGCGTCGACCCATCATAGTGGTGGCTGACACCATGCTACGGGACTCAGGGGGAGACGGTGAGTACACACGCCATGCTACATACTGCAGAGACCCATTATAGTGGTGGCTAGATGCTACATACTGCAGAGACCCATTATAGTGGTGGCTAGATGCTACATACTGCAGAGACCCATTGTAGTGGTGGCTAGATGCTACATACTGCAGAGATCCATTATAGTGGTGGCTAGATGCTACATGCTGCAGAGATCCATTGTAGTGCTGGCTGGATGCTACATACTGCAGAGACCCATTATAGTGTTGGCTAGATGCTACATACTGCAGAGACCCATTATAGTGGTGGCTAGATGCTACATACTGCAGAGACCCATTGTAGTGGTGGCTAGATGCTACATACTGCAGAGACCCATTGTAGTGGTGGCTAGATGCTACATACTGCAGAGACCCATTGTAGTGGTGGCTAGATGCTACATACTGCAAAGACCCATTGTAGTGGTGGCTAGATGCTACATACTGCAGAGACCCATTATAGTGGTGGCTAGATGCTACATACTGCAGAGACCCATTGTAGTGGTGGCTAGATGCTACATACTGCAGAGACCCATTGTAGTGGTGGCTAGATGCTACGTACTGCAGAGACCCATTGTAGTGGTGGCTAGATGCTACATACTGCAGAGACCCATTATAGTGGTGGCTAGATGCTACATACTGCAGAGACCCATTGTAGTGGTGGCTAGATGCTACATACTGCAGAGATCCATTGTAGTGGTGGCTAGATGCTACGTACTGCAGAGATCCATTGTAGTGGTGGCTAGATGCTACATACTGCAGAGACCCATTGTAGTGGTGGCTAGATGCTACGTACTGCAGAGGTCCATTATAGTGGTGGCTAGATGCTACATACTGCAGAGATCCATTATAGTGGTGGCTAGATGCTACATACTGCAGAGATCCATTGTAGTGGTGGCTAGATGCTACATACTGCAGAGATCCATTGTAGTGGTGGCTAGATGCTACATACTGCAGAGATCCATTGTAGTGGTGGCTAGATGCTACGTACTGCAGAGATCCATTGTAGTGGTGGCTAGATGCTAGGTGCTCAGAGACCGATTGTAGTGGTGGCTAGATGCTACATACTGCAGAGATCCATTGTAGTGGTGGCTAGATGCTACATACTGCAGAGATCCATTATAGTGGTGGCTAGATGCTACATACTGCAGAGACCCATTGTAGTGGTGGCTAGATGCTACATACTGCAGAGACCCGTTGTAGTGGTGGCTAGATGCTACATACTGCAGAGACCCATTGTAGTGGTGGCTAGATGCTAGGTGCTCAGAGACCCATTGTAGTGGTGGCTAGATGCTACATACTGCAGAGATCCATTGTAGTGGTGGCTAGATGCTACGTACTGCAGAGACCCATTGTAGTGGTGGCTAGATGCTACATACTGCAGAGACCCATTGTATTGGTGGCTAGATGCTAGGTGCTCAGAGACCCATTGTAGTGGGGGCTAGATGCTAGGTGCTCCGAGACTCAGGAATATGCTCGAATCCCAGAGCAGGAGAAGGTGAAAGATCTGTCGATGTGCCCATGAGCAAGGCACTTAACCCTAATTGCCTGAGGGTCCCCGTTAATAATGGCAGTCCCTGGCCGTGACCCCACTCTCCCAGGTCGTCTCAGGGGAAGTTGGTATAAGCAAACATAATCATAATAATAATCAAATTCACACATGTATTAATACACACTAGTACATGTGTGAAATAGGACAAATATAAGTATCCACCAAATGATTATTTATTATTATTATTATTATTACATATTCACACCACAGACATACCTGCTCACAAAACCCAAAGAAGAAGAATGATCCGACTCAGAGTCATGTATCTAGAGAGTTAGCGAGGACATTTTAGGTTTCTGCATTATGATGCATTTATATGACACTACATTACATGGCAGCCATGTTAGCTCCCCATGGGCAACAATGCTATGTACAAAATTTCAAATTCTTGTCATAAATGGATATATACGGAATGTTCAAAGGCACTAACATGGCGTCCTAAAAGTTGGCCCAACTCTTTAGACATATGGCTCTGGTAAGACTCATTTGCATAAATGGAACTACTCTCATTCCTAGATGGGACAAACAGAGAACTTCAGACTGGACCTTTCATCTCAACCTCCATGTAATAGAATTCCCTGACCTCTTCTCCCCTCCCACAGCATTTGCCCCCATCCCGTTCGGAGGGCTCTACCTGCCCCTGGAGGTGCCTCCTAACCTGTGCCACTGCTCTCCCCTGGTCCTAGCTTACGACCAGGCACACTTCTCTGCCCTGGTGTCCATGGAGCAGAAGGACCAACACCAAGAACAAGGTAAGACAGATGACTAGAAGTTGTCAGAGGATGTCCTAATATGTATACCGCAACACCTAAGGTGACTGAGGATGTCCTAATATGTATACCGTAACCCATAAGGTGACTGAGGATGTCCTAATATGTATACCGTAACCCATAAGGTGACTGAGGATGTCCTAATATGTATACCGTAACCCGTAAGGTGACTGAGGATGTCCTAATATGTATACCGTAACCCGTAAGGTGACTGAGGATGTCCTAATATGTACACCATAACACCTAAGGTGACTGAGGATGTCCTAATATGTATACCATAACCCCTAAGGTGACTGAGGATGTCCTAATATGTACACCATAACCCCTAAGGTGACTGAGGATGTCCTAATATGTATACCGTAACCCTTCATGTGACTAAGGATGTCCTAAATAGTGTACTGGGACTCCTGAGATGACCGAGCATGTCCTAAATAGTGTACCGGGACTGCTTAGGTAACTGAGGATGTCTGGAAATGTATCCCGTTCAAAACCAAGGTGTCTGAAGATGTCTTAAAGTGGATTCCTACCAATGGAGGCTGGTGAGAGGAGCTATTGGAGGACGGGCTCATTGTAATGTCTGGAATGGAATAAATAGAACGGTATCAAACATATGGAAACCACATGTTTGACTCCGTTCCTTTTATGCCATTCCAGCCATTACAATGAGCCCGTCCTCCAATAGCTCCTCCAACCAACCTCCACTGATTCCTACTACTCAAACCTAATCTCCATGGAGACGAGAACCAGCATCAGGTACACGGTAGGCTGGGGTCACGGTAAACATTTTAGGACATCCTCAGTCAACATAATGATTAAATAGGCACGTCTTGATTTCTACATGTGATTCACATTCCTGGATCGTCTTTATTATGGTGTCCCTGGATCAACAAGTTCACGATGAAGTAGACAAGCAGGTAGACAGACATACAGTCTGTTATGTAGATGAAACAGGTAGACAGACATACAGTCTGTTATGTAGATGAAACAGGTAGACAGACATACAGTCTGCTATGTAGATGAAACAGGTAGACAGACATACAGTCTGTTATGTAGATGAAACAGGTAGACAGACATACAGTCTGCTATGTAGATGAAACAGGTAGACAGACATACAGTCTGTTATGTAGATGAAACAGGTAGACAGACATACAGTCTGCTATGTAGATGAAACAGGTAGACAGACATACAGTCTGTTATGTAGATGAAACAGGTAGACAGACATACAGTCTGCTATGTAGATGAAACAGGTAGACAGACATACAGTCTGTTATGTAGATGAAACAGGTAGACAGACATACAGTCTGTTATGTAGATGAAACAGGTAGACAGACATACAGTCTGCTATGTAGATGAAACAGGTAGACAGACATACAGTCTGTTATGTAGATGAAACAGGTAGACAGACATACAGTCTGTTATGTAGATGAAACAGGTAGACAGACATACAGTCTGTTATGTAGATGAAACAGGTAGACAGACATACAGTCTGTTATGTAGATGAAACAGGTAGACAGACATACAGTCTGCTATGTAGATGAAACAGGTAGACAGACATACAGTCTGCTATGTAGATGAAACAGGTAGACAGACATACAGTCTGCTATGTAGATGAAACAGGTAGACAGACATACAGTCTGCTATGTAGATTAAACAGGTAGACAGACATACAGTCTGCTATGTAGATTAAACAGGTGACTCTACACAGGGGTGTCAAACATACGGCCCGCGAGGGGATTGAGTTAAAAAATATATATAATAATAATATAAATATGTATTATATATTTTTAATTTTATACTTTAAAGCTGCACAATGCAGAATTTCCTCCTCCATTTCCTGGTTGCTAAAATTCTAATAGTTCCCCTAATTATGTAACAGAACAAGCACGTGTAGTGTAGAGAATCAATGTACCATCTAAAGCACTGTGAAATATCTTTTACATTACCAAATATATTTTATGTTCAGCTGTTTGAAGCTGGTGTTCAAAACAGAAAGTAAAAGACGCAAAAAATGAAACTTTAGAACAGGAAGCGTAGAAATAGTGCACATAGAAAAGACCTACCGGTTCTTAGACTTGCTTTTAATGAGAATGACAGATCCATTGTATAACTAATATGTCGATGTGAATTTGGTCGGGTTTCCCATAAAGTTACATATCGCAACTTTAAAATGTCTAAATGCCAAATGGAAACTGTGTAGAATGATAACGGACCGACGTTCATACAGTATCTCACCTGTGTAGAATGATAACGGACCGACGTTCATACAGTATCTCAACTGTGTAGAATGATAACGGACCGACGTTCATACAGTATCTCAACTGTGTAGAATGATAACGGACCGACGTTCATACAGTATCTCAACTGTGTAGAATGATAACGGACCGACGTTCATACAGTATCTCAACTGTGTAGAATGATAACGGACCGACGTTCATACAGTATCTCAACTGTGTAGAATGATAACGGACCGACGTTCATACAGTATCTCAACTGTGTAGAATGATAACGGACCGACGTTCATACAGTATCTCAACTGTGTAGAATGATAACGGACCGACGTTCATACAGTATCTCAACTGTGTAGAATGATAACGGACCGACGTTCATACAGTATCTCAACTGTGTAGAATGATAGCGGACCGACGTTCATACAGTATCTCACCTGTGTAGAATGATAGCGGACCGACGTTCATACAGTATCTCACCTGTGTAGAATGATAACGGACCGACGTTCATACAGTATCTCACCTGTGTAGAATGATAGCGGACCGACGTTCATACAGTATCTCACCTGTGTAGAATGATAGCGGACCGACGTTCATACAGTATCTCACCTGTGTAGAATGATAACGGACCGACGTTCATACAGTATCTCACCTGTGTAGAATGATAGCGGACCGACGTTCATACAGTATCTCACCTGTGTAGAATGATAACAGACCGACGTTCATACAGTATCTCACCTGTGTAGAATGATAACGGACCGACGTTCATACAGTATCTCAACTGTGTAGAATGATAACGGACCGACGTTCATGCAGTATCTCACCTGTGTAGAATGATAACAGACCGACGTTCATACAGTATCTCACCTGTGTAGAATGATAACGGACCGACGTTCATACAGTATCTCAACTGTGTAGAATGATAACGGACCGACGTTCATACAGTATCTCAACTGTGTAGAATGATAACGGACCGACGTTCATGCAGTATCTCACCTGTGTAGAATGATAGCGGACCGACGTTCATACAGTATCTCACCTGTGTAGAATGATAACGGACCGACGTTCATACAGTATCTCACCTGTGTAGAATGATAGCGGACCGACGTTCATACAGTATCTCACCTGTGTAGAATGATAACGGACCGACGTTCATGCAGTATCTCAACTGTGACCAGCTAATAATCACCTAAAAATGAAAGCTACACAGTCAGGGAGGACTATCATTTGGAAAAGTAACACATTTTCAGTGCGGCCCTCCGAACCTCGTTGAAGACGGAATACGTCCCACGGTGCTAAATGGGTTTGACACCACTGGCTCTACAGTCCTGCTCTATGTAAGGTGTCTGTGATCCAGGCTAAAGCTACCAGCTACAGGGCTGGATACACTAGAGAGATCATTGTGTTAGTCTGCCCTCTGTGGGCCCCTTTTTCCTCCTGACTGGCTCCTTTCACCTTCCCTCCCTACTTCCCCTCCTTTCCTCGCTCTCTCCCTTCCTCCATCTCTCCCTCCTTCTCTCCCCTGGGCAGGCATAGGGCTGCATGGACAGACAGCTCCCACTAGATAGCCTGGAACACAGCCCAGTTTGGCTTTCCCTTCCTGCTTATGGAGAAGGGTGGGGGGAGAGAGAGGGAGAGAGGGAGATAGGGAGATAAAGAGAGGGAGGGAGATAAAGAGAGGGAGGGAGAGAGAGAGAGAGACTAGAGAGAGACTAGAGAGAGACTAGAGAGAGACTAGAGAGGGGGAGGAAGAGAGAGAGTGGGAGAGAGAGAGAGACTAGAGAGAGGGGGGAGAGAGAGAGCGGAAGAGAGAGGGAGAGAGAGAGACTAGAGAGAGAGAGAGAAAGAGACTAGAGAGAGACTAGAGAGAGAGAGGGAGAGACTTTTTTTCTCTCTCCCTTATAATAACAATCTGATTTTTTAGCCTTCCCAGCAATGCTGGGTTTCTATGCTTGTTTTATTGCTGTGGTTTAGCAAATATGACTAAAGCCAGTCTATGTAAACAGCTACAGTTATTTAAAACTATTTTTAGATTGACTCATAGTATTTGAACATTTCCTGCTTTTACACTAAGTTGGCCCAATCAGCATTTCCACTGCCTTCCACTAAAATGAAGGAGGCCATTTTATCTTAAAGCCTCTATTTCCTTCAACACTCTTACTGACTATGACTGCTAGCTCGACGGATGGAATGAAGTGTGAAATGTACCAAAACGCGAACATACATGTATCATCATTAACGACAGTATTAGAAATTAGTCTTCTCGGTTGAATCCTTATCGGTGCCGTTGTCTTTTGGTAGTGGGATGTAATACACCGAAACACCACCAGAGGGCAGCGCTGACTAAATGAAAGAAGCCATTGTGCAGCCAGTGAGGGACAGACTGCAACACTGTTTCACACAGACAGTAATGCACTTTTCTTTTGTTCCAGTCCAACACTAACACACCTGATTCAACTAATCTGCTCATCATCAAACACTTATTTAGTTGAATCCCGTGTGCTACTGTTGGATGGAACGAACATGTTCTGTCCTGTGGGGCCCCCGCCACCACGACTGCCGTTGAATATCGCTGCTATTTTTAATTGAAACTTTATTTACTTAACAAAATGTATTTTATTTATTTATTTAACTAGGCAAGTTAGTTAAGAACAAATCCTTATGTACAATGACGGCCTACCCTTGCTATTTAGTTGCCATTGGATCCTGTTGATGTGTTCTGAGATGAGTTCCTGCCGTTTCTTTTAGACAAAGGGTTGTAAGGCAGCTAACTATGGAATCACACAGCCTTACTGCCTTACAGGTAGTCTAAAGACTTGTTTTGACAGCTGCCGCTTTTGATAACCACCATTTTGTGTCAAACTGCTGTATTCATAGTGAACCCGTGGATCTACTATCTCTCTCATCGAAATATAGGGTCTCTATCTCTTTTGACCACCATTTTGTGTCAAACTACTGTATTCATACGTATACAAATCAGCTGGGCTTGACAATCTGGACCCTTTCTTTCTAAAATTATCTGCCGAAATTATTGCAACCCCTATTACTAGCCTGTTCAACCTCTCTTTCGTGTCGTCTGAGATTCCCATAGATTGGAAAGCAGCTGCTGTCATCCCCCTCTTCAAAGGAGGTGACACTCTTGACCCAAATTGCTACAGACCTATATCCATCCTACCCTGCCTTTCTAAGGTCTTCGAAAGCCAAGTCAACAAACAGATTACCGACTATTTCGAATCCCACCGCACCCTCTCCGCTATGCAATCTGGTTTCAGAGCTGGTCATGGGTGCATCTCAGCCACTCTCAAGGTCCTAAACGACATCGTAACCGCCATCGATAAGAAACAATACTGTGCTGCCGTATTCATTGACCTGGCCAAAGCTTTTGACTCTGTTAATCACCACATCCTCATCGGCAGACTTAGTAGCCTTGGTTTCTCAAACGATTGCGTCGCCTGGTTCACCAACTACTTCTCTGACAGAGTTCAGTGTGTCAAATCGGAGGGCCTACTGTCTGGACCTCTGGCAGTCTCAATGGGGGTACCACAGGGTTCAATTCTTGGGCCAACTCTTTTCTCTGTATACATAAATGATGTCGCTCTTGCTGCTGGTGAATCTCTGATCCACCTCTACGCAGACGACACCATTCTGTATACTTCTGGCCCTTCTTTGGACACTGTGTTAACAACCCTCCAGACGAGCTTCAATGCCATTCAACTCTCCTTCCGTGGTCTCCAACTGCTCCTAAACACAAGTAAAACTAAATGCATGCTCTTCAACCGATCGCTGCCTGCACCTGCCCGCCCATCCAGCATAACTTCTCTGGACGGTTCTAACTTAGAATTTGTGGACAACTACAAATACCTAGGTGTCTGGTTAGACTGTAAACTCTCCTTCCAGACTCACATCAATCATCTCCAATCCAAAGTGAAATCTAGAATTGGCTTCCTATTTCGCAACAAAGCATCCTTCACTCATGCTGCCAAACATACCCTCGTAAAACTGACCATCCTACCAATCCTCGACTTCGGCGATGTCATTTACAAAATAGCCTCCAATACCCTACTCAACAAGCTGGATGCAGTCTATCACAGTGCCATCCGTTTTGTCACCAAAGCCCCATATACAACCCACCACTGCGACCTGTATGCTCTCGTTGGCTGGCCTTCACTTCATAATCGTCGCCAAACACATTGGCTCCAGGTCATCTACAAGACCCTGCTAGGTAAAGTCCCCCCTTATCTCCGCTCACTGGTCACCATAGCAGCACCCACCTGTGGCACGCGCTCCAGCAGGTATATCTCTCTGGTCACCCCTAAAGCCAACTCCTCCTTTGGTCGTCTCTCCTTCCAGTTCTCAGCTGCCAATGACTGGAACGAACTACAAAAATCTCTAAAACTTGAAACACTTATCTCCCTCACTAGCTTTAAGCACCAGCTGTCAGAGCAGCTCACAGATCTCTGCACCTGTACATAGCCCATCTTTAATTTAGCCCAAACTACTACCTCTTCCCCTACTGTATTTATTTATTTTATTTATTTTGCTCCTTTGCACCATATTATTTATATTTGAACTTTTAACTTTCTTCAAACTACAAATCTACCATTCCAGTGTTTTTCTTGCCATACTTTATTTACTTTGCCACCATGGCATTTTTTTGCCTTTACCTCCCTATCTCACATCATTTGCTCACATTGTATATAGTCTTATTTTTTTCTACTGCATCATTGATTGTATGTTGTTTTACTCCATGTGTAACTCTGTGTTTTTGTATGTTGTCGAACTGCTTTGCTTTATCTTGGCCAGGTCGCAATTGTAAATGAGAACTTGTTCTCAACTTGCCTACCTGGTTAAATAAAGGTGAAATAAACAAAAAAATAAATTCATACTGTATCCGTGGATCTACTATCTCTCTCATAGAAATATAGGGTCTCTATTTCTTTTGTCCACCATTTTGTGTCAAACTGCTGGTTTCATATCCTATCTGGGTACCTGTTGTCTCTATTCTCCCATTTAGCACAATCAATGGGAAGATCTGTGTTGTTCAGTGTTCCTTGATAGCTGTAGTGTTTGTGACCTTCATGTCCCAGACAGGTTTCTACCAGTCTCTGTTTACTATAGAGAGGAACACAGCACACCACCACACGTTGAGGCTAGCTTGACCAGACACACTGACTGTTCATGTTTGAGTCCCAGATGACACCCTAAACCCTGCATAGTGCACTACTTTTGACCAGAGCATGTAGTCCCAAATAGAACCCTGTTCTCTTTGTAGTGCACTACAGTGGTCAAAAGTAATGCACTTATATAGGGGCGTATGTAGGGTGCCATTTGGGGCACAGACCCAATGCTTCCCTGATTGTATCTCCTTGTTCTGTTCTAGTTTGGAACTCCTATAAACATTCTAGAACACTGTTCAGAACAACAGCTGGCTTCCTTGTGATGTCATGCCATGTTCCAGTCAGAAGCTCCTCTGACTACAGTATATAAAAATACACAAGGTGCAATTTCAATCAATTAGCCCATGTCAGCTAACATTTCTACATTACTAGGTGAGGTAATCATCATCAAATGATGTTCCCAGGGGCCTGGACCTCCAGGGGACCCCTATTGATTTTTGTGGCGGCAGGTAGCCTAGTGGTTAGAGCTTTGGGCCAGTAACCAGCAGGTAGCCTAGTGGTTAGAGCACTGGGCCAGTAACCAGCAGGTAGCCTAGTGGTTAGAGCGTTGGGCCAGTAACCAGCAGGTAGCCTAGTGGTTAGAGCGTTGGGCCAGTAACCAGCAGGTAGTCTAGTGGTTAGAGCATTGAGCCAGTAACCAGCAGGTAGCCTAGTGGTTAGAGGGTTGGGCCAGTAACCCGCAGGTAGCCTAGTGGTTAGAGCGTTGGGCCAGTAACCAGCAGGTAGCCTAGTGGTTAGAGGGTTGGGCCAGTAACCAGCAGGTAGCCTAGTGGTTAGAGCGTTGGGCCAGTAACCAGCAGGTAGCCTAGTGGTTAGAGCGTTGGGCCAGTAACCAGCAGGTAGCCTAGTGGTTAGAGCGTTGGGCCAGTAACCAGCAGGTAGCCTAGTGGTTAGAGCGTTGGGCCAGTAACCAGCAGGTAGCCTAGTGGTTAGAGCGTTGGGCCAGTAACCAGCAGGTAGCCTAATGGTTAGAGTGTTGGGCCAGTAACCAGCAGGTAGCCTAGTGGTTGAAGCGTTGGGCCAGTAACCAGCAGGTAGCCTAGTGGTTAGAGCGTTGGGCCAGTAACCAGCAGGTAGCCTAGTGGTTAGAGCGTTGGGCCAGTAACCAGCAGGTAGCCTATGGTTAGAGCGTTGGGCCAGTAACCAGCAGGTAGCCTAATGGTTAGAGGGTTGGAGCAGTAACCAGCAGGTAGTCTAGTGGTTAGAGTGTTGGGACAGTAACCAGCAGTTAGCCTAGTGGTTAGAGCGTTGGGCCAGTAACCAGCAGGTAGCCTAGTGGTTAGAGCGTTGGGACAGTAACCGAAAGGTTGCTCGATCGAATCCCTGAGCTGACAAGGAAAAAATCTGTCGTTCTGCCCCTGAACAAGGCAGTTAATCCACTGGGGGGGGGGGGGGGGGGGGGGGGTGCTAAAGTGTTTTGCACGTGGGGTGGGTGGGCCCCGCAACTATATCTTGCTTAGGGCCCCCAAAAGGCTAGAGGCGCTTCTGGTTGTACTCTATGCAAATTGTTGTCAGGAGCAGGGAGGGAAGGGGGAAGGAGTTATTCAGGGAGAGGATGAGGGACGGGGTGTTCAGGGTTCAATAAGGGAGAGGATGAGGGAGGGGGTGTTCAGGGTTCAATAAGGGAGAGGATGAGGGAGGGGGTGTTCAGGGTTCAATAAGGGAGAGGGAGGGAGGGGGTGTTCAGTTTTCAATAAGGGAGAGGATGAGGGAGGGGGTGTTCAGGGTTCAATAAGGGAGAGGATGAGGGAGGGGGTGTTCAGGGTTCAATAAGGGAGAGGATGAGGGAGAGGGTGTTCAGGGTTCAATAAGGGAGAGGGAGGGAGGGGGTGTTCAGGGTTCAATAAGGGAGAGGGAGGGAGGGGGCGTCAGGGTTCAATAAGGGAGAGGGAGGGAGGGGGTGTTCAGGGTTCAATAAGGGAGAGGGAGGGAGGGGGTGTTCAGGGTTCAATAAGGGAGAGGATGCGGGAGGGGGTGTTCAGGGTTCAATAAGGGAGAGGATGAGGGAGGGGGTGTTCAGGGTTCAATAAGGGAGAGGATAAGGGAGGGGGTGTTCAGGGTTCAATAAGGGAGAGGATGAGGGAGAGGGTGTTCAGGGTTCAATAAGGGAGAGGGAGGGGGGGGGTGTTCAGGGTTCAATAAGGGAGAGGGAGGGAGGGGGCGTCAGGGTTCAATAAGGGAGAGGGAGGGAGGGGGTGTTCAGGGTTCAATAAGGGAGAGGGAGGGAGGGGGTGTTCAGCGTTCAATAAGGGAGAGGATGCGGGAGGGGGTGTTCAGGGTTCAATAAGGGAGAGGGAGGGAGGGGGTGTTCAGGGTTCAATAAGGGAGAGGGAGGGGGTGTTCAGGGTTCAATAAGGGAGAGGGAGGGGGTGTTCAGGGTTCAATAAGGGAGAGGGGGGGTGTTCAGGGTTCAATAAGGGAGAACAGAAAAGAGGAACAGAAAGAGGAACAGGGACAGGACAGCATGTTCAGTAATCTGTACTCTGGGCGCACCCCAAGTGGCACCCTAGTCCTTATGGTGCTAGTCCCTATAGAGGGTTCATGTTGAAAGTAGTGCTCTATAGAGGGTTCATGTTGAAAGTAGTGCTCTATAGAGGGTTCATGTTGAAAGTAGTGCTCTATAGAGGGTTCATGTTGAAAGTAGTGCTCTATAGAGGGTTCATGTTGAAAGTAGTGGCTCTATAGAGGGTTCATGTTGAAAGTAGTGCTCTATAGAGGGTTCATGTTGAAAGTAGTGCTCTATAGAGGGTTCATGTTGAAAGTAGTGCTCTATAGAGGGTTCATGTTGAAAGTAGTGCTCTATAGAGGGTTCATGTTGAAAGTAGTGCTCTATAGAGGGTTCATGTTGAAAGTAGTGCTCTATAGAGGGTTCATGTTGAAAGTAGTGCTCTATAGAGGGTTCATGTTGAAAGTAGTGCTCTATAGAGGGTTCATGTTGAAAGTAGTGCACTTTTGAGGGCTCATGTTGAAAGTAGTGCACTATAGAGGGAATAGAGTTCCATTTGGGCCTCTATCTACTCTGTGCAGCTAACAGCTGCCGTAGCGTGTTGGGGGCCTAATACTGATCATAGTGATACCATCCATACCAACTGTGAACCCTGTGTGAACCATGTCTTTACACTGATATGCATAGAGAGCAACAGGTGTCCCTGTACTCTCACTTCCTCTGACTGGTCTAGTTTAACCCTCACCTTTCATGGAGGGTGTTATGGGAGAGAGGGGTATGAGATGGGAGACGAGAGAGAGAGAGAGACAGACAGACAGACAGACAGACAGACAGACAGACAGACAGACAGACAGACAGGGAGGGAGGGAGGGAGGGAGGGAGGGAGGGAGGGAGGGAGGGAGAGGGAGCGAGAGAGTGAGAGAGAGAGAGGGAAAGAGAGAGAGAGGGAGAGAGGTGAGAAAGAAGGAGAGAGAGAGAGACAGAGAGGGAGATAGGTGGGGTTTGCACTTTTGCGATAATTACATAGGTTTTAGTGCAACAGGCAAGCTCAATCAAGCACAAATACAGTATTTGAAATTATTACGAACAATATTTGAATCCTGTTGCGCTGCCTGCCTGCCTGGCTGCCTGCGTTGCGTGCCTGGCTGTCTGCCTGCGTTGCGTGCCTGGCTGGCTGCCTGCGTTGCGTGCCTGGCTGTCTGCCTGCGTTGCGTGCCTGGCTGGCTGCCTGCGTTGCGTGCCTGGCTGGCTGCCTGCGTGCCTGGCTGCCTGCCTGCGTTGCGTGCCTGGCTGGCTGCCTGCGTTGCGTGCCTGGCTGTCTGCCTGCGTTGCGTGCCTGGCTGTCTGCCTGCGTTGCGTGCCTGGCTGGCTGCCTGCGTTGCGTGCCTGGCTGGCTGCCTGCGTGCCTGGCTGCCTGCCTGCGTTGCGTGCCTGGCTGGCTGCCTGCGTGACTGGTTGACCTGAGAGGTGAGGTGAGGTCGTAACTCTGTCAGAGGGTTATTATGGCTTGACTTGTTCAGACGGGTGTACAGTATATCACTCCAGACTAGAGAGGAAGACAAGAGAGTTGAGTTGATGATACATGTGTTGTTGAGACTCATTTAGCAAAGGGAAAAGGTAACCTTGTGTGACATGTGGTAATCAGCCATTTTGATAGTGCAGTACAGTTGAGTTTTTAAGGTACACATTTCTCCGTTATAGAAGACAATGTCAAGGCTATTGGCTCTCTTCAGAAGATAGTCATCACAACTCATTTCAGAATATATATGTTCTTCTTGACTGATTTGTTTTACAGTATAAAGGTACTGACATTTCAGTCATTATGGCTTCCATCAGTACACTACATGTAGGTTTTTGACAGATCAAACACTTCATTTAGTCTTCATTACCCAGGGGTATATTTAGTCTTCATTACCCAGGTGTATATTTAGTCTTCAATACCCAGGTGTATATTTAGTCTTCATTACCCAGGGGTATATTTAGTCTTCATTACCCAGGTGTATAGTTAGTCTTCAATACCCAGGTGTATATTTAGTCTTCATTACCCAGGGGTATATTTAGTCTTCATTACCCAGGTGTATAGTTAGTCTTCAATACCCAGGTGTATATTTATTTTTCTATACCCAGGTGTATATTTAGTCTTCATTACCCAGGGGTGTATTTAGTCTTCATTGCCCAGGGGTGTAGTTAGTCTTCATTACCCAGGGGTGTATTTAGTCTTCATTACCCAGGGGTATATTTAGTCTTCATTACCCAGGTGTATATTTAGTCTTCATTACCCAGGGGTGTATTTAGTCTTCATTACCCAGGGGTATATTTAGTCTTCATTACCCAGGGGTGTATTTAGTCTTCATTACCCAGGGGTGTATTTAGTCTTCATTACCCAGGGGTATATTTAGTCTTCATTACCCAGGGGTGTATTTAGTCTTCATTACCCAGGGGTATATTTAGTCTTAATTACCCAGGGGTGTAATTTAGTCACAGTAGCTGTCATTTCCTTTTGGTGTATTCTGTCTTTTCGGTCAGTCTTGTGATAGATTACATACAATCATTGAAAGATACCAAAGTTCTGGTAGTTTACTGGTCCATTTTGAAATTTTCCAGTAATATACCCTCCCTTTGCAACGCTAATTATGTCTTACAGTACATTGTCTCAATGCAGGGAGATGTATTTTATCTGATAGTACATTGTCTCAATGCAGAGAGATGTATTTTATCTTACAGTACATTGTCTCAATGCAGAGAGATGTATTTTATCTTACAGTACATTGTCTCAATACAGAGAGATGTATTTTATTTTACAGTACATTGTCTCAATGCAGAGAGATGTATTTTATCTTACAGTACATTGTCTCAATACAGAGAGATGTAATTTATCTTACAGTACATTGTCTCAATACAGAGAGATGTATTTTATCTGATAGTACATTGTTTCAATGCAGAGAGATGTATTTTATCTTACAGTACATTGTCTCAATACAGAGAGATGTATTTTATTTTACAGTACATTGTCTCAATACAGAGAGATGTAATTTATCTTACAGTACATTGTCTCAATGCAGAGAGATGTATTTTATCTTACAGTACATTGTCTCAATACAGAGAGATGTATTTTATTTTACAGTACATTGTCTCAATACAGAGAGATGTAATTTATCTTACAGTACATTGTCTCAATACAGAGAGATGTAATTTATCTTACAGTACATTGTCTCAATACAGAGAGATGTATTATATTTGACAGTACAGTACATTGTCTCAATACAGAGAGATGTAATTTATCTTACAGTATGTTGTCTCAATCAGTCAGTGGTGTAAAGTAATTCATCATGTCTCAGGCTTGAGGCTGATCAAACTGTGCGAGGAACTTTCTGTGAAAGGAAAGAGAGAACGTCGTCACACAGACACACACAAGCAAACACACAGAAAGACAGAACAGTCTCACTGAAGACCTGTGGGAGAAACCCTCAAGACCACAGCACAACACAGCTGTACTTTATCAGAGACACGAACACACTGCTTACGTAAACACTCCCACACACACAGGATGCAGCATTCCTCCCTACATTCTGAGCGTTACAGCTAAACCTTTTTGGCAAAAGCCCTGAACGTCAGAAGCTAGCTGACTGTCTGACAGACACTTTTACAGTACAGCCTGTACTCTGACTCAACAACCTTTGGAAAGAAAATTGTGATAAATAAAAAAATAAAGTATACCAATTTCATTTAAGGACCAATAAATTGACAGCCGTGCCGTATAGATGGCAAAATAGTTGGGAAGAGATGTTTTACGTACCAATGCCATGGCACATGGTATATGAACTGATATGCAAAACGCCGCCGGATTCAAAACTTAGAATTTTTTATTTATAATACAATATTCTTGCAACCAATTGAATGTTATTTATATGAGGGATACAACCTTCCCAGCTAGCTCTGCAGATAACACTACTGGGTGATCTGATAACTCTGCAGATAACACTACTGGGTGATCTGATAACTCTGGAGATAACACTACTGGGTGATCTGATAACTCTGCAGATAGCACTGCTGGGTGATCTGATAACTCTGCAGATAGCACTACTGGGTGATCTGATAACTCTGCAGATAACACTACTGGGTGATCTGATAACTCTGCAGATAACACTACTGGGTGATCTGATAACTCTGCAGATAACACTACTGGGTGATCTGATAACTCTGCAGATAACACTGCTGGGTGATCTGATAACTCTGCAGATAACACTACTGGGTGATCTGATAACTCTGCAGATAACACTGCTGGGTGATCTGATAACTCTGCAGATAACACTGCTGGGTGATCTGATAACTCTGCAGATAACACTACTGGGTGATCTGATAACTCTGCAGATAACACTACTGGGTGATCTGATAACTCTGCAGATAACACTGCTGGGTGATCTGATAACCCTGCAGATAGCAATACTGGGTGATCTGATAACTCTGCAGATAGCACTGCTGGGTGATCTGATAACTCTGCAGATAGTACTACTGGGTGATCTGATAACTCTGCAGATAACACTACTGGGTGATCTGATAACTCTGCAAATAGCACTACTGGGTGATCTGAAAACTCTGCAGATAGCACTGCTGGGTGATCTGATAACTCTGCAGATAGCACTGCTGGGTGATCTGATAACTCTGCAGATAGCACTGCTGGGTGATCTGATAACCCTGCAGATAGCAATACTGGGTGATCTGATAACTCTGCAGATAGCACTGCTGGGTGATCTGATAACTCTGCAGATAGCACTACTGGGTGATCTGATAACTCTGCAGATAACACTACTGGGTGATCTGATAACTCTGCAGATAGCACTGCTGGGTGATCTGATAACTCTGCAGATAGCACTACTGGGTGATCTGAAAACTCTGCAGATAGCACTGCTGGGTGATCTGATAACTCTGCAGATAGCACTACTGGGTGATCTGAAAACTCTGCAGATAACACTACTGGGTGATCTGATAACCCTGCAGATAGCACTGCTGGGTGATCTGAAAACTCTGCAGATAGCACTGCTGGGTGATCTGATAACTCTGCAGATAGCACTGCTGGGTGATCTGATAACTCTGCAAATAGCACTACTGGGTGATCTGAAAACTCTGCAGATAGCACTGCTGGGTGATCTGATAACTCTGCAGATAGCACTGCTGGGTGATCTGATAACTCTGCAGATAGCACTGCTGGGTGATCTGATAACTCTGCAGATAGCAATACTGGGTGATCTGATAACTCTGCAGATAGCACTGCTGGGTGATCTGATAACTCTGCAGATAGCACTACTGGGTGATCTGAAAACTCTGCAGATAGCACTGCTGGGTGATCTGATAACTCTGCAGATAGCACTGCTGGGTGATCTGATAACTCTGCAGATAACACTACTGGGTGATCTGATAACTCTGCAAATAGCACTACTGGGTGATCTGAAAACTCTGCAGATAGCACTGCTGGGTGATCTGATAACTCTGCAGATAGCACTGCTGGGTGATCTGATAACTCTGCAGATAACACTACTGGGTGATCTGATAACTCTGGAGATAGCACTGCTGGGTGATCTGATAACTCTGGAGATAGCACTGCTGGGTGATCTGATAACTCTGGAGATAGCACTGCTGGGTGATCTGATAACTCTGCAAATAGCACTGCTGGGTGATCTGATAACTCTGCAGATAGTACTACTGGGTGATCTGATAACTCTGCAGATAGCACTGCTGGGTGATCTGATAACTCTGCAGATAGCACTGCTGGGTGATCTGATAACTCTGCAAATAGCACTACTGGGTGTTCTGATAACTCTGCAGATAGCACTACTGGGTGATCTGATAACTCTGGAGATAACACTACTGGGTGATCTAATAACTCTGCAGATAACACTACTGGGTTATCTGATAACTCTGCAGATAGCACTACTGGGTGATCTGATAACTCTGCAGATAGCACTACTGGGTGATCTGATAACTCTGGAGATAGCACTGCTGGGTGATCTGATAACTCTGGAGATAGCACTGCTGGGTGATCTGATAACTCTGGAGATAGCACTGCTGGGTGATCTGATAACTCTGGAGATAGCACTGCTTGGTGATCTGATAACTCTGGAGATAGCACTGCTGGGTGATCTGAAAAGTCATAGTCAATCAATCAATCGTATAATAATACTTTTAGCAAAAATGTTTATTTTCAATTTACAATCTGTAGAAACTTTGAGAATAGAAAGGTTCAGAACTTTTGTGAAACATCACTGCACAGTTGGAAAATATATGGCAAATAGAAATCCAATATGGTTGGTGTTAAGAGATAGATGAGAGGGGTTGAATGGAGCTGAAGGTTAGGAATAATAACTACTGATAATAACAAGATAACTCAAGTAAAACATACTGTGTCCGTAAAGCGTATATGGGTTCAGAACTTTTGTGAAAGAGCACAGTTTGAAAGATATGGCAAATAGAAATCAATCCGGATGGACAAATAGATGGTTGAGGGTAGAGGAATGACATCAGTAATAGATGGGAGATGTTGAGGGTAGAGGAAGGACATCAGTAATAGATGGGAGAGGTTGAGGGTAGAGGAAGGACATCAGTAATAGATGGGAGATGTTGAGGGTAGAGGAAGGACATCAGTAATAGATGGTTGAGGGTAGAGGAAGGACATCAGTAATAGATGGTTGAGGGTAGAAGAAGGACATCAGTAATAGATGGGAGAGGGTAGAAGAAGGACATCAGTAATAGATGGGAGAGGTTGAGGGTAGAGGAAGGACATCAGTAATAGATGGGAGAGGTTGAGGGTAGAGGAAGGACATCAGTAATAGATGGGAGAGGTTGAGGGTAGAGGAAGGACATCAGTAATAGATGGTTGAGGGTAGAGGAAGGACATCAGTAATAGATGGGAGAGGGTAGAAGAAGGACATCAGTAATAGATGGGAGAGGTTGAGGGTAGAGGAAGGACATCAGTAATAGATGGGAGAGGTTGAGGGTAGAGGAAGGACATCAGTAATAGATGGGAGAGGTTGAGGGTAGAGGAAGGACATCAGTAATAGATGGGAGAGGTTGAGGGTAGAGGAAGGACATCAGTAATAGATGGTTGAGGGTAGAGGAAGGACATCAGTAATAGATGGGAGATGTTGAGGGTAGAGGAAGGACATCAGTAATAGATGGGAGAGGTTGAGGGTAGAGGAAGGACATCAGTAATAGATGGGAGATGTTGAGGGTAGAGGAAGGACATCAGTAATAGATGGGAGATGTTGAGGGTAGAGGAAGGACATCAGTATAGATGGGAGATGTTGAGGGTAGAGGAAGGACATCAGTAATAGATGGTTGAGGGTAGAGGAAGGACATCAGTAATAGATGGGAGAGGTTGAGGGTAGAAGAAGGACATCAGTAATAGATGGGAGAGGTTGAGGGTAGAGGAAGGACATCAGTAATAGATGGGAGATGTTGAGGGTAGAGGAAGGACATCAGTAATAGATGGGAGAGGTTGAGGGTAGAAGAAGGACATCAGTAATAGATGGTTGAGGGTAGAAGAAGGACATCAGTAATAGATGGTTGAGGGTAGAGGAAGGACATCAGTAATAGATGGGAGATGTTGAGGGTAGAGGAAGGACATCAGTAATAGATGGTTGAGGGTAGAAGAAGGACATCAGTAATAGATGGGAGATGTTGAGGGTAGAGGAAGGACATCAGTAATAGATGGGAGAGGTTGAGGGTAGAGGAAGGACATCAGTAATAGATGGAGATGTTGAGGGTAGAGGGAAGGACATCAGTAATAGATGGGAGATGTTGAGGGTAGAGGAAGGACATCAGTAATAGATGGGAGATGTTGAGGGTAGAAGAAGGACATCAGTAATAGATGGGAGAGGTTGAGGGTAGAGGAAGGACATCAGTAATAGATGGGAGAGGTTGAGGGTAGAGGAAGGACATCAGTAATAGATGGGAGAGGTTGAGGGTAGAGGAAGGACATCAGTAATAGATGGTTGAGGGTAGAGGAAGGACATCAGTAATAGATGGGAGAGGTTGAGGGTAGAGGAAGGACATCAGTAATAGATGGGAGAGGTTGAGGGTAGAGGAAGGACATCAGTAATAGATGGTTGAGGGTAGAGGAAGGACATCAGTAATAGATGGGAGAGGGTAGAAGAAGGACATCAGTAATAGATGGGAGAGGTGGAGGGTAGAGGAAGGACATCAGTAATAGATGGGAGAGGTTGAGGGTAGAGGAAGGACATCAGTAATAGATGGGAGATGTTGAGGGTAGAGGAAGGACATCAGTAATAGATGGGAGAGGTTGAGGGTAGAGGAAGGACATCAGTAATAGATGGGAGATGTTGAGGGTAGAGGAAGGACATCAGTAATAGATGGGAGAGGTTGAGGGTTAGAGGAAGGACATCAGTAATAGATGGGAGATGTTGAGGGTAGAGGAAGGACATCAGTAATAGATGGGAGATGTTGAGGGTAGAGGAAGGACATCAGTAATAGATGGGAGAGGTTGAGGGTAGAGGAAGGACATCAGTAATAGATGGGAGAGGTTGAGGGTAGAGGAAGGACATCAGTAATAGATGGTTGAGGGTAGAGGAAGGACATCAGTAATAGATGGGAGAGGTTGAGGGTAGAGGAAGGACATCAGTAATAGATGGGAGAGGTTGAGGGTATAGAGGAAGGACATCAGTAATAGATGGGAGATGTTGAGGGTAGAGGAAGGACATCAGTAATAGATGGGAGATGTTGAGGGTAGAGGAAGGACATCAGTAATAGATGGGAGATGTTGAGGTGTAGAGGAAGGACATCAGTAATAGATGGTTGAGGGTAGAGGAAGGACATCAGTAATAATGGGAGAGGTTGAGGGTAGAGGAAGGACATCAGTAATAGATGGTTGAGGGTAGAGGAAGGACATCAGTAATAGATGGTTGAGGGTAGAGGAAGGACATCAGTAATAGATGGGAGAGGTTGAGGGTAGAGGAAGCACATCAGTAATAGATGGGAGATGTTGAGGGTAGAGGAAGGACATCAGTAATAGATGGGAGAGGTTGAGGGTAGAGGAAGGACATCAGTAATAGATGGGAGAGGTTGAGGGTAGAGGAAGGACATCAGTAATAGATGGGAGAGGTTGAGGGTAGAAGAAGGACATCAGTAATAGATGGTTGAGGGTAGAAGAAGGACATCAGTAATAGATGGTTGAGGGTAGAGGAAGGACATCAGTAATAGATGGGAGATGTTGAGGGTAGAGGAAAGGGAACATCAGTAATAGATGGGAGAGGTTGAGGGTAGAGGAAGGACATCAGTAATAGATGGGAGAGGTTGAGGGTAGAGGAAGGACATCAGTAATAGATGGTTGAGGGTAGAGGAAGGACATCAGTAATAGATGGGAGAGGTTGAGGGTAGAGGAAGGACATCAGTAATAGATGGGAGAGGTTGAGGGTAGAGGAAGGACATCAGTAATAGATGGGAGATGTTGAGGGTAGAGGAAGGACATCAGTAATAGATGGGAGATGTTGAGGGTAGAAGAAGGACATCAGTAATAGATGGTTGAGGGTAGAGGAAGGACATCAGTAATAGATGGGAGAGGTTGAGGGTAGAGGAAGGACATCAGTAATAGATGGTTGAGGGTAGAGGAAGGACATCAGTAATAGATGGGAGAGGTTGAGGGTAGAGGAAGGACATCAGTAATAGATGGGAGAGGTTGAGGGTAGAGGAAGGACATCAGTAATAGATGGGAGATGTTGAGGGTAGAGGAAGGACATCAGTAATAGATGGGAGATGTTGAGGGTAGAGGAAGGACATCAGTAATAGATGGTTGAGGGTAGAGGAAGGACATCAGTAATAGATGGGAGAGGTTGAGGGTAGAAGAAGGACATCAGTAATAGATGGGAGAGGTTGAGGGTAGAAGAAGGACATCAGTAATAGATGGGAGAGGTTGAGGGTAGAAGAAGGACATCAGTAATAGATGGGAGAGGTTGAGGGTAGAGGAAGGACAGGAGTAAAAACAAACACAGAACTATTGTAAAATAGACCTTGTCCATAAAATGTATATTGTATGAATAAGCTGGAAATACAGGCCTAGGAGTTGTTGTTCATTAGTTTACTCCAGTTAGGGGAGGGGTGGTAGGGTTGGAGGGGAATAAAGGAAATATATATACAAAAATATGTATATGTGTTTTTATATGTGTGTATGTATGTATGTGCATATGTATGCATTTAAATGTGTATGTAAACTCAGCAAAAAAAGAAACGTCCTCTCACTGTCAACTGCGTTTATTTTCAGCAAACTTAAAATGTGTAAATATTTGTATGAACATAACAAGATTCAACAACTGAGACATAAACTGAACAAGTTCCACAGACATGTGACGAACAGAAATGGAATAATGTGTCCCTGAACAAAGGGGGGGTCACAATCATAAGTAACAGTCAGTATCTGGTGTGGCCACCAGCTGCATTAAGTACTGCAGTGCATCTCCTCCTCATGGACTGCACCAGATATGCCAGTTCTTGCTGTGAGATGTTACCCCACTCTTCCACCAAGGCACCTGCAAGTTCCTGGACATTTCGAGGGTGAATAGCCCTAGCCCTCACCCTCCGATCCAACAGGTCATGGCAGAACACTGACATTCCTGTCTTGAAGGAAATCATGCACAGAACGAGCTGTATTGCTGGTGGCATTGTCATGCTGGAGTGTCATGTCAGGATGAGCCTGCAGGAAGGGGAACACATGAGGGAGGAGGATGTCGTCCCTGTAACGCACAGCGTTGAGATTGCCTGCAATGACAAGAAGCTCAGTCCGATAATGCTGTGACACATCGCCCCAAACCATAACGGACCCTCCACCTCCAAATCGATCCCACTCCAGAATACAGGCCTCGGTGTAACGCTCATTCCTTTGACGATAAACGCGAATCCGACCATCTCCCCTGGTGAGACAAAACCGCGACTCGTCAGTGAAGAGCACTTTTTGCCAGTCCTGTCTGGTCCAGCGACGGTGGGTTTGTGCCCATAGGCGACGTTGTTGCCGGTAATGTCTGCCTTACAACAGGCCTACAAGCCTTCATTCCAGCCTCTCTCAGCCTATTGCAGACAGTCTGAGCACTGATGGAGGGATTGTGCATTCCTGGTGTAACTCGGCAGTTGTTGTTGCCATCCTGTATCTGTCCCTCAGGTGTGATGTTCGGATGTACCGATCCTGTGCAGGTGTTGTTACATGTGGTCTGCCACTGCGAGGACGATCAGCTGTCCGTCCTGTCTCCCTGTAGCACTGTCTTAGGCGTCTCACAGTACGGACATTGCAATTTATTGCCCTAGCCACATCTGCAGTCCTCATGCCTCCTTGCAGCATGCCTAAGGCACGTTCACGCAGATGAGCAGGGACCCTGGGCATCTATCTTTTGGTGTTTTTCAGAGTCAGTAGAAAGGCCTCTTTAGTGTCCTAAGTTTTCATAACTGTGGCCTTAATTGCTTACCGTCTGTATGCTGTTAGTGTCTTAACGGCCCGATCCACAGGTGCATGTTCATTAATTGTTTATGGTTCATTGAACAAGCATGGGAAACAGTGTTTAAACCCTTTACAATGAAGATCTGTCAAGTTATTTGGATTTTTACGAATTATCTTTGAAAGACAGGTCCTGAAAAAGGGACATTTTACAGTCCGGAACCTCCTGAGACGACCTACAGCCTGGAACCTCCTGAGACGGCCTACAGCCCGGAACCTCCTGAGACGGCCTACAGCCCGGAACCTCCTGAGACGGCCCGCAGTCCGGAGTCTTCAGCGACGGTCCGCAGTCCGGAGTCTCCGGCGGCGGTCCGCAGTCCAGAGTCTCCGGCGGCGGTCCGCAGTCCAGAGTCTCCGGCGGCGGTCTGCAGTCCAGATTCTCCGGTGGCGGTCTGCAGTCCAGATTCTCCAGCGGCGGTCTGCAGTCCAGAGTCTCCAGCGGCGGTCTGCAGTCCAGAGTCTCCAGCGGCGGTCTGCAGTCCAGAACCTCCAGCGGCGGTCTGCAGTCCAGAGTCTCCAGCGGCAGTCTGCAGTCCAGAACCTCCGGTGATGATCCACGGTCCGGGTCCTTCGGTGACGATCCAGGGTCCGGTGACACAAAAGCGGAGGGATCAGCGGGCGGAGCGGGGGTTACGCCCCGAACCGGAGCCGCCTCCTCTGCTGAAGGATCCGCGGGATGAGAAGGTTCTGCGCACTGCACCAGAGCCGCCATAGACATTAGTAACCCACCCTACCCTCCCTTTCTTTACTTTTTGTTGTTGTTGTTGTTGTTTAGGTGCGTTCGTAGTCCGCACCTTTGGGGGGAGGTACTGTCACGTCCTGACCATAGAAAGCTGTTATTTTCTATGGTAGAGTAGGTCAGGGCGTGACAGGGTTTTTTTCTAGTTTAGATTTTCTATGTTGTTAGGTTCTAGTTTTGTATTCTATGTTGGTTTTTTGTTTGGGATGATCTCCAATTATAGGCAGCTGGTCATCATTGTCTCTAATTGGAGATCATACTTAAGTAGGTGTTTTTCCCACCTGGGTTGGTGGGAGATTGTCTTTGAGTTAGTGTATGTTTCACCTCTGCGTCACGGGTTGTTGTTTTTGTTCTTTAGTTTATTTGTATGTATTGCATAGTTTCACAGTTCAATACAAAATGTGGAACGAGACACACGCTGTGCTTTGGTCCGCTTCTTCAACCTACGACAACCATGACAGGACGTTTCTTTTTTTGCTGTGTTTAGATGTATAAATACACATACAAAAATATGTATGTATGTATGTGTATTTATATGTATGTATGTTTTATCTATATGTGTGTGTGTGTGTGTGTGTGTGTGTGTGTGTGTGTGTGTGTGTGTGTGTGTGTGTGTGTGTGTGTGTGTGGTGTGTGTGTGTGTGTGTCTGTGTGTGTGTGTGTATATATATATTTGCAGAAAATATGTGGGGGATTGGAAGTGATGCAGACAATTACATTGGTGGAAGCCAATGCACTATTAAAGCTGATCCCCCTCACTAACAAAGAAAGAAAGGAACCAGACCCTCGTGACAGAGACTCATCTATCTCTCTCTAGACAGTGTTATTATGGTGTGTGAACATCCACCCACACAACACACTCCCTGTAATGTCAGCATAGGTGCTTCTCAGCAACATCCGTTGTTTTATATGTTGGCTGAAGAAGAAAAGAGAAAAAAGGCCATCTTGGCATCAAAAGTGTCAAGAGGAAGTTGATACAAATAGAAGGCTAAGTGTTTTAGGCAGTGGGCAACAGAGCTCATTATACCATGACTTTATGAGACAGTGTTTACTGTGATTATTGGTCTGTGTGAACTTTCAAACCAGAATTGCCCTCCTGGTCAATAGAGGCTCTGCTTATCCTACCTAGGCTGTGTGGTTATCTGGCTGTGTGGTTACCCCTGGCTGTGTGGTGACCTGGCTGTGTGGTTACCTGGCTGTGTGGTTACCTGGCTGTGTGGTTACCTGGCTGTTGTGGTTATCTGGCTGTGTGGTACCTGGCTGTATGGTTACCTGGCTGTTGTGGTTACCTGGCTGTTGTGGTTACCCCTGGCTGTATGGTTACCTGGCTGTGTGGTTACCTGGCTATGTGGTTACCTGGCTGTTGTGGTTACCTGGCTGTGTGGTACCTGGCTGTGTGGTTATCTGGCTGTGTGGTGTGTAGGTACCTGGCTGTGTGCTTACCTGGCTGTTGTGGTTACCTGGCTGTTGTGGTTACCTGGCTGTGTGGTTACCTGGCTGTTGTGGTTACCTGGCTGTGTGGTTACCTGGCTGTTGTGGTTTACCTGGCTGTGTGTGTTACCTGGCTGTATGGTTACCTGGCTGTGTGGTTACCTGGCTGTGTGGTTACTGGCTGTGTGGTTATACCCTGGCTGTTTGGTTATCTGGCTGTGTGGTGTGTGGTTACCTGGCTGTGTGGTTATCTGGCTGTGTGTTACCTGGCTGTGTGTTACCTGACTGTTGTGGTTAGCTGGCTGTGTGGTTACCTGGCTGTGTGGTTACCTGGCTGTATGGTTACCTGGCTGTGTGGTTACCTGGCTGTATGGTTACCTGGCTGTTGTGGTTATCTGGCTGTGTGGTTACCTGGCTGTTGTGGTTACCTAGCTGTGTGGTGTGGTTGTTACCTGTCTGTGCTGTGTGGTTACCTGGCTGTTGTGGGTACCTGGCTGTGTGTGTGTGGTTACCTGGCTGTGTTGTTACCATGTCTGTTACTTGTGGTGTTACCTGGCTGTGTGTTTGTACCCCTGCTTAATCTGATCTGACCCATATTGATGTGTGATCTGATCTGACCATAATGATGTGTGATCTGATCTGACCATAATGATGTGTGATCTGATCTGACCATAATGATGTGTGATCTGATCTGACCATAATGATGTTGATCTGTGTTTTTCAGCTGTGATCCCGTGACTGACTCAGAACACAAGCTGCTATATCTCCACTTCGCTACGGACCCTGGGAAGGACTGGGAGTGGGGGCCGGGACGACAACGACAACATCAAGCTAGCCAAGTGAGTTTGTTACAACCAACAACAAACAGGTGGTGGTGGTGGTGGGGGTAATAGGGAGGGTCGGTATAGGGGTGGAGAGGTAGTAGGGGTGGAGGGGGTAATATAGGGGTGGAGGGGGTGAATGAGATATAATGGGTGGACGGGGTAGTAGGGTGGAGGGGGGGTAGTAGGGGTGGGGAGGGGGTAGTAGGGGTGGAGGGGTAGTACGGGGGGTATAGGGGTTGGGAGGGGGTAATGTGAGTGGGTGGGGGGTATTAGGGGTTGGAGGGGGTAATAGGGGTGGGGGGGGTGGAGGAGATAGAAGGGGGGGGGGGGTAGTAGGGGTGGGGGGGGGTAGTAGGGGGGGTAATAGGGGTGGGGGGTAGTAGGGTTGGAGGGGTAATAGGGGGGGGAGGGATAGAGAGGGGGGGGGGATAGTGAGGGGGAGGGGATAGTAAGGGGATAGTGAGGGGGAGGGGATAGTAAGGGGGAGAGGGGGAGGGGATAGTAAGGGGGGAGAGGGGATAGTAAGGGGCTAGTGAGGGGGAGGGGATAGTAAGGGGGGAGAGGGGGAGGGGATAGTAAGGGGGGAGAGGGGGAGGGGATAGTAAGGGGATAGTGAGGGGGAGGGGATAGTAAAGCGGGAGGGGATAGTGAGGGGGAGGGGGAGGGTAAGGGGGGAGAGGGGGAGGGGATAGTAAGGGGATAGTGAGGGGGAGGGGATAGTAAAGCGGGAGGGGATAGTGAGGGGGGGGGATAGTAAAGCGGGAGGGGATAGTGAGGGGGAGGGGATAGTAAGGGGGGGAGGGGGAGGGGAGATCGAGGGGGGAGAGGGGGAGGGGATAGGGGGGGGGAAAGGGGGAGGGGGATAGGGGGGGGAAAGGGGGGAGAGGGATTATGTAAGGGGGAGAGGGGGAGGGGATAGTGACGGGGGAGGGGATAGTAAGGGGGGGGAGAGGGGGGGGATTGTTAGGGGGAGGGGGATAGCGAGGGGGGGTGAGGAGAGGGGGAGGGGGAGGGCCGATAGCGAGCGGGAGGAGGAGGGGGACCGGGGATAGGGGGGGGGGAAGGGGGAGGGTATGTAAGGGGGGAGAGGCGGCGAGAGGGGATAGTGAGGGGATAGTGGAAAAGGGGGTAGTTAAGGGTGGAGGGGGGAGGGCGATAGTGAGGGGGGAGGGAGATAGTAAGGGGAGGAGAGATAGTAAGGAGGGGGGAGGGGGAGGGGATAGTGAGGGGGGGAGAGGGGGAGGGGGATAGTGAGGGGGAGGAGATAGTAAGGGCGGAGGGGGGGGACAGTTAAAGCCTTGCTTTCTCTGTGGGAGGACAGTAAATACAGAGGAGAAATGAGAAGAGGAAAAAACGTAGACAGAAAGTAGGAGAGGAGATCCCCCTCTAATCATAGAGTCATTATCTCTAGGCTTCATACATCATTATCTTCTATAACGCTGCTTTACACAGAGGATATCCAAACTCTGATCTGAATGGCATAACCTCACGGAGCACTGTCTGTCTGTCTGTCTGTCTGTCTGTCTCTGTCTGTCTGTCTGTCTGTCTGTCTGTCTGTCTGTCGGTCTGTCTGTCTGTCTCTGTCTGTCGGTCGGTCTGTCTGTCTCTGTCTGTCGGTATGTCTGTCTGTCGGTATGTCTGTCTGTCTGTCTGTATGTCTGTCTGTCTGTCTGTCTGTCTGTCTGTCTGTCGGTATGGAGCAGTGTCTGTCCGTCTGTCCGTCTGTCCGTCTGTCTGTCATGGAGCAGTGTCTGTCTGTCTGTCTGTCATGGAGCAGTGTCTGTCTGTCTGTCTATCTGTCTGTCTGTCTGTCTGTCTGTCTGTCTGTCGTCTGTCTGTCTGTTGTCTGTCTGTCTGTCTGTCATGGAGCAGTGTCTGTCTGTCTGTCATGGAGCAGTGTCTGTCTGTCTGTCATGGAACACTGTCTGCCTGTTTGGAACACTGTCTGTCTGTCATGGAACACTGTCTGTCAGTTAGAATGAGAGAAAGAGACAGGATGCTTGGTTGATGAGATCATTCTGAGACTTTAAAAACCACTCTTTGTGAGACTTACATTGAATGATTTCCCACTGGGAATTTGGGTTCCTTAGAGAAGAAAACTAGCCATTAATGTGTACATATGTGAAGTGTTTGTGAAGTTAGACCCTCTGAAGGTAATGTGAAGTTACACTCTGAAGGTGTTTGTGAAGTTATAGACTCTGAAGGTGATTGTGAAGTTAGACCCTTGAAGGTGTTTGTGAAGTTAGACCCTCTGAAGGTGATTGTGAAGTTAGACCTCTGAAGGTGATTGTGAAGTTAGAGACTCTGAAGGTGTTGTGTGGTTAGACCTCTGAAGGTGATTGTGAAGTTAGACCCTCTGAAGGTGATTGTGAAGTTACAGACTCTGAAGGTGTTGTGAAGTTAGAGACTCTGAAGGTGTTTGTGAGGTTAGACCCTCTGAAGGTGATTGTGAAGTTAGAGACTGAAGGTGTTTGTGAGGTTAGACCCTCTGAAGGTGATTGTGAAGTTAGACCCTCTGAAGGTGATTGTGAAGTTACAGACTCTGAAGGGTGTTTGTGAAGTTAGAGACTCTGAAGGTGTTTGTGAGGTTAGACCCTCTGAAGGTGATTGTGAAGTTACAGACTCTGAAGGTGTTTGTGAAGTTAGAGACTCTGAAGGTGTTGTGAGGTTAGACCCTCTGAAGGTGTTTGTGAGGTTAGACCCTGAAGGTGATTGTGAGGTTAGACCCTCTGAAGGGGTGATTGTGAAGTTACAGACTCTGAAGGTGATTGTGAAGTTTGACCCTCTGAAGGTGTTTGTGAAGTTATAGATCTGAAGGTGATTGTGAAGTTAGACCCTCTGAAGGTGATTGTGAAGTTAGACCCTCTGAAGGTGATTGTGAAGTTACAGACTCTGAAGGTGTTTGTGAAGTTAGAGACTCTGAAGGTGTTTGTGAAGTTAGACCACTGAAGGTGATTGTGAAGTTAGAGACTCTGAAGGTGTTTGTGAGGTTAGACCCTCTGAAGGTGATTGTGAAGTTAGACCCTCTGAAGGTGATTGTGAAGTTACAGATCTGAAGGTTTGTGAAGTTAGAGACTCTGAAGGTGTTTGTGAGGTTAGACCCCTGAAGGTGATTGTGAAGTTAGAGACTCTGAAGGTGTTTGTGTGGTTAGCCCTCTGAAGGTGATTGTGAAGTTACAGACTCTGAAGGTGTTTGTGAAGTTAGAGACTCTGAAGGTGTTTGTGAGGTTAGACCCTCTGAAGGTGTTGTGAGGTTAGACCCTCTGAAGGTGATTGTGAGGTTAGACCCTCTGAAGGTGATTGTGAAGTACAGACTCTGAAGGTGATTGTGAAGTTTGACCCTCTGAAGGTGTTTGTGAAGTTAGACCCTCTGAAGGTGTTAGTGAAGTTAGATACTCTGAAGGTGTTTGTGAAGTTAGAGACTGAAGGTGTTTGTGAAGTTACAGACTCTGAAGGTGTTTGTGAAGTTGTTTGTGAAGTTAGACCCTCTGAAGGTGTTTGTGAAGTTAGAGACTCTGAAAGTGTTTGTGAAATTACAGACTCTGAAGGTGTTGTGAGGTTAGACCCTCTGAAGGTGTTTGTGAGGTTAGACCCTCTGAAGGTGTGTTTGTGAAGTTACAGACTCTGAAGGTGTTTGTGAAGTTAGACCCTCTGAAGATGATTGTGAAGTTAGACCCTCTGAAGGTGTTTGTGAAGTTACAGACTCTGAAGGTGTTTGTGAAGTTAGACCCTCTGAAGATGATTGTGAAGTTAGACCCTCTGAAGGTGTTTGTGAAGTTAGAGCCTTTTTTGGTATTTACTTTTCTATCTAAAAGACAGTCTTAAGATTTTGAAAATAAGTTTCTAGTGGAGTTAAAGGCACTATAATGATGCAATGGAGCCTTGACCGTTTTGTAACTGAGGTCTTTTAAGGTCCCTCCCTTGGAGCAGCTGGGTTCTCTGGCAGCGGCTCATTTGACAATATATAAATAACTCTGTCCATTTACTTGTCAAGTAAGCTTCCAGTGTATTCCACTGCAAGACAAAATAGAACATTTTAGGGCCCTGGTCAATCAGACAAAACAGGATGTTTTAGGGCCCTGGCCAATCAGAAGGTTATAGGGCCCTGGTCAATCAAGTCAGCTAACTGTGCTGCAGGGTTATAGGGCCCTGGTCAATCAAGTCCGCTAACTGTGCTGCAGGGTTATAGGGCCCTGGTCAATCAAGTCAGCTAACTGTGCTGCAGGGTTATAGGGCCCTGGACAATCAAGTCAGCTAACTGTGCTGTGGTTATAGGGCCCTGGTCAATCAAGTCAGTTAACTACTGTGCTGCAGGGTTATAGGGCCCTGGTCAATCAAGTCAGCTAACTGTGTGGGATTATAGGGCCCTGGTCAATCAAGTCAGCTAACTGTGCTGTGGGTTATAGGGCCCTGGTCAATCAAGTCAGCTAACTGTGCTGCAGGGAACATTGAAAAATATAATTCTTCTTGAATACAAGAATGAATGTTGGGATTGTGTTCTCAACTAAACATTGTTCCCAGCACTAAACATAAAGGGCCTTTTATTAGAGATGAACTATCCATAGTTATTATCTATAAAACTTAACATGTATCACTGTAGTGTGAGGTTACTAGTGTTCAATCTTAATTCATGGCTAAATAAACTCAGCAAAAAAAGAAACGTCCTCTCACTGTCAACTGAGTTTATTTCAGCAAACTTAACATGTGAAAATTTTGTATGAACATAACAAGGTTCAACAACTGAGACATAAACTGAACAAGTTCCACAGACATGGACTAACAGAAATGCTGCATTAAGTACTGCATCTCCTTCATCTCCAGCATGGACTGCACCAGATTTGCCAGTTCTTTCTGTGAGATGTTAACCCACTCTTCCACCAAGGCACCTGCAAGTTCCCGGACATTTCTGGGGGGAATGGCCCTAGCCCTCACCCACGATCCAAACAGGTCCCAGACGTGCTCAATGGGATTGAGATCCGGGGTCTTCGCTGCCATGGCAGAACACTGACATTCCTGTCTTGCAGGAAATCACGCACAGAACGCGCAGTATGGCTGGTGGCATTGTCATGCTGGAGGGTCATGTCAGGATGAGCCTGCAGGAAGGGTACACATGAGGGAGGAGGATGTCTTTCCTGTAACACACTGCGTTGGATCGGCTGCAATGACAACAAGCTCAGTCCGATGATGCTGTGACACACCGCCCCAGACCATGACGGACCCTCCACCTCCAAATCGATCCCATTCCCGAGTACAGGCCTCGTTGTGTAATGCTCATTCCTTCAACGATAAATGCAAATCCGACCATCACCCTGGTGAGACAAAACCGCGACTCGTCAGTGAAGAGCACTTTTTGCCAGTCCTGTCTGGTCCAGCGATGGTGGGTTTGTGCCCATAGGTGACGTTGTTGCCGGTGATGTCTGGTGAAGACCTGTCCATCCTGTCTCCCGTGTAGTGCTGTCTTAGGCGTTCACAGTACGGACATTGCAATTTATTTCCCTGGCCACATCTGCAGTCTCATGCCTCTTGCAGCATGCCTAAGGCACGTTCACGCTGATGAGCAGGGACATGGGCATCTTTCTTTTGGTGTTTTCAGAGTCAGTAGAAAGGCCTCTTTAGTGTCCTAAGTTTTCATAACTGTGACCTTAATTGCCTACCTTCTGTAAGCTGTTAGTGTCTTAACGACCGTTCACAGGTGCATGTCATTAATTGTTTATGGTTCATTGAACAAGCATGGGAAACAGTGTTTAAACCCTTTACAATGAAGATCTTGAAGTTATTTGGATTTTTACGAATTATCTTGAAAGACAGGGTCCTGAAAAGGGACGTTTTCTTTTT
>NW_021823320.1:2500-48568 GCF_901001165.1 Salmo trutta | reverse complement strand
CCAACCTGATCCTAGACGTGTTGATGGTGTAGATTACACCACCTGATCCTAGACATGTTGATGGTGTAGATTACACCACCTGATCCTAGACGTGTTGATGGTGTAGATTACACCACCTGATCCTAGACGTGTTGATGGTGTAGATTACATCACCTGATCCTAGACGTGTTGACGGTGTAATTACACCACCTTGATCCTAATGTGGTTGAAATGGTTGTAGAAATTACACACCCCACCTTATCCTAGACGTGTTGATGGTGTAGATTACACCACTGATCTAGACGTTTTGATGGTGTAGATTACACGCACCTATCCAGACGGTATGATGGTGTTATTACACCACCTATCCTAGACGTGTTGAATGTTGTAGATTACACCACCTGATCCAGACTTGTTGATGGTGTAGATTCAACCACCTTAATCCTAAACCTGTTTATTTGTGTAGATTCACCCCCTGATCCTAGAATGTGATGTAAGTACCCACCTGATCCTAGACGTGGTTGAGGTGTAGATTACACCATCCTGATCCTAGACGTGTTTGATGGTGTTAATTACACCCACCCTGATCCTAGACATGTTGATGGTGTAGATTACATCACCTGATCCTAGAAGTGTTGATGGTGTAGATTACATCACCTGATCCTAGATGTGTTGATGGTGTAGATTACACCCCCTGATCCTAGACGTGTTGATGGTGTAGATTACACCACCTGATCCTAGACGTGTTGTAGATTACACCACCCTATCCTAAATGTTTGATGGTGTAGATTAAACATGCCAACACACCTGATCCTAAGACGTGTTGACGGTGTAAGAGTACAACCACACTGAATCCTAGACATGTTGATGGTGTAGATTACACCACCTGATCCTAGACGTGTTGACGGTGTAGATTACACCACCTGATCCTAGACGTGTTGTAGATTACACCACCTGATCCTAGACGTGTTGACGGTGTAGATTACACCACCTGATCCTAGACATGTTGATGGTGTAGATTACACCACCTGATCCTAGACGTGTTTATAACTTTTTAACCAATTTCTGCTTAAAAAAATAAAACTGTGACTTTTTTTCTAAATGAAACTACCTTGTTAGCCACCCGATGTTACTATGATGATGCCACCCGATGTTACTATGACGATGCCACCCGATGTTACTATGACGATGTTTAAACGTGTTGCTGCTAAGGTTCCGTACCCGTAGACTTCCTGATCTGGATGGATCTTAGTACTTCCTGTCCCTCAGTAGGGACTTCCTCCTTGTGTAACAGATAAATATGTCCCCCCCCCCTCATCTTCCTCTGTGCTTTATCTCCCCCCCCCCCCCCACCGAGACTAATATCAGTCCCTGACTGGTGTTTGTTTATTAAACAACAATATTTACCTACAGACTCGGCATGTTACTTTCTTTACAAAATGTTCACCTTCAGACTATACCTAGACTATTGAGACTCACCCCTAGACTACACAAAACTATTGAGACTCACCCCTAGACTACAGACTATTGAGACTCACCCCTAGACTACACAAAACTATTGAGACTCACCCCTGGACTACACGAGAGACTATTGACACTCACCCCTAGACTACAGACTATTGAGACTCACCCCTGGACTACACTAGAGACTATTGAGACTCACCCCTAGACTACACAAAACTATTGAGACTCACCCCTGGACTACACGAGAGACTATTGACACTCACCCCTAAACTACACTAGAGACTATAGAGACTCACCCCTGGACTACACTACAGACTATTGAGCCGCACCCCTGGACTACACTAGAGACTATAGAGACTCACTCCTGGACTACACTAGAGACTATTGAGACTCACCCCTACACTACAGACTATTGAGACTCACCCCTGGACTACACTAGACTATTGACACTCACCCCTGGACTACACTAGAGACTATTGAGAATCACCCCTGGTCTACACTAGAGACTATTGAGACTCACCCCTAGACTACACTAGAGACTTTTGAGACTCACCTCTAGACTAAACCAGACTATTGAGACTCACCCCTACACTACAGACTATTGACACTCACCCCTAGACTAAACCAGACTTGAGACTCACCCCTAGACTACAGACTATTGACACTCACCCCTAGACTAAACCAGACTATTGAGACTCACCTCTGGACTACACTAGAGACTATTGAGACTCACCCCTGGACTACACTAGAGACTTTTGAGACTCACCTCTAGACTAAACCAGACTATTGAGACTCACCCCTACACTAGAGACTATTGAGACTCACCCTTGGACTACACTAGAGACTATAGAGATTCACCTCTGGACTACACTACAGACTATTGAGACTCACCCTTGGACTACACTAGAGACTATAGACTCACCTCTGGACTACACTACAGACTATTGAGACTCACCCCTGGACTACACTAGAGACTATTGAGACTCACCCCTGGACTACACTAGAGACTATTGAGAACAACAGGAGAGTCTCTCTCCAGGACCAATAGGAGGGTCTCTCTCCAGGAACAGGGTTGGACCAATGGGAGGGTCTCTCCAGGAACAGGGTTGGACCAATGGGAGGGTCTCTCTCCAGGAACAGGGTTGGCCAGCCCGGTACTACACCGTTAGAGACCTCTGACCTCCTCATCCAATGGGTTTTGAAGAAGCGAGGAGCCAAGGAAATGCAATTGAGATTCTTCCCATTTATGATACCGACAACCAGACCCTCAGACTCATGACAAGACACAAGGACTATTGAGATGCACCCCTAGGAGACCAAGCTAGTCTATTGAGATGCACCCCTAGGAGACCAAGCTAGTCTATTGAGATGCACCCCTAGGAGACCAAGCTAGTCTATTGAGATGCACCCCTAGGAGACCAAGCTAGTCTATTGAGATGCACCCCTAGGAGACCAAGCTAGTCTATTGAGATGCACCCCTAGGAGACCAAGCTAGTCTATTGAGATGCACCCCTAGTAAGACAGACAACAGGACCTAGTAACAGACAGACAGGACCTAGTAACAGACAGGACCTAACAACAGACAGACAGGACCTAGTAACAGACAGACAGGACCTAGTAACAGTCAGACAGGACCTAGTAACAGACAACAGGACCTGATTACAGTCAGACAGGACCTGATTACAGACAGACAGGACCTAGTAACAGTCAGACAGGACCTAGTAACAGACAACAGGACCTGATTACAGTCAGACAGGACCTAATAACAGACAGACAGGACCTAATAACAGACAGACAGGACCTAGTAACAGTCAGACAGGACCTAGTAACAGACAACAGGACCTGATTACAGTCAGACAGGACCTAGTAACAGACAGACAGGACCTAGTAACAGACAGACAGGACCTGATAACAGACAGACAGGACCTCATAAAAGACAGACAGGACCTAATAACAGACAGACAGGACCTAGTAACAGACAGACAGGACCTAGTAACAGACAGACAGGACCTAGTAACAGTCAGACAGGACCTAGTAACAGACAGGACCTAACAGACACAGGACCTAGTAACAGACAGGACCTGATAACAGACAGACAGGACCTAGTAACAGTCAGACAGGACCTAGTAACAAACAGACAGGACCTAGTAACAGACAGGACCTAGTAACAGTCAGACAGGACCTAGTAACAGTCAGACAGGACCTAATAACAGACAGACAGGACCTAGTAACAGACAGGACCTAACAACAGACAGACAGGACCTCATAACAGACAGACAGGACCTGATAACAGACAGACAGGACCTCATAACAGACAGACAGGACCTAATAACAGACAGACAGGACCTAGTAACAGTCAGACAGGACCTAGTAACAGACAGGACCTAACAACAGAGAGACAGGACCTCATAACAGACAGACAGGACCTCATAACAATCAGACAGGACCTCATAACAGACAGACAGGACCTAGTAAAAGACAAGACTCTTAGAAATATAATCCTTTATTCCACATATGCACAGAGAGACAGACGCCCCTGGTACCGTTCAACACCAGCAGCACCAAAACCACAACAAGACTAAATAAAAACACACGGTGGTCAGAGCTAACAACAATCCATCTCTCTTCTTCTCTCTCTCTCGCTCTCTTCTTCTTCTCCCGTGGTTTTCTTCAGGCTGAGGTGAGTTGGTCCAGGTTGTCGTGGGAGCGGCTGGAGAGGTGAGCCTCCAGGATCTCTGCGAACAAGCCCCTCTTCAGCAGGCTGTAGGCCATGGGCAGCAGCTGTCTGATCACCTTGTAGAAGTACTGGGGGACACAGGAAACTGAGGGTCAGACACACAATGGAAGACAGGAAACAGTCAGACAGACACACAATGGAAGACAGGAAACAGAGTCAGACAGACACAATGGAAGACAGGAAACAGAGAGTCAGACACACAATGGAAGACAGGAAACAGAGTCAGACAGACACACAATGGAAGACAGGAAACAGAGAGACAGACAGACACACAATGGAAGACAGGAAACAGAGAGACAGACAGACACACAATGGAAGACAGGAAACAGACAGACACAATGGAAGACAGGAAACAGACAGACACACAATGGAAGACAGGAAACAGAGAGACAGACACACAATGGAAGACAGGAAACAGAGAGACAGAAACACAATGGAAGACAGGAAACAGAGTCAGACAGACACAATGGAAGACAGGAAACAGAGAGACAGACAGACACACAATGGAAGACAGGAAACAGAGAGAGACAGACAGACACACAATGGAAGACAGGAAACAGAGAGAGACAGACAGACACACAATGGAAGACAGGAAACAGAGAGACAGACAGACACACAATGGAAGACAGGAAACAGAGAGTCAGACAGACACACAATGGAAGACAGGAAACAGAGAGACAGACAACAGAAGACAGGAAACTGAGGGTCAGACAGACACAATGGAAGACAGGAAACAGAGAGACAGACAGACACACAATGGAAGACAGGAAACAGAGAGACAGACAACAGAAGACAGGAAACTGAGGGTCAGACAGACACAATGGAAGACAGGAAACAGAGTCAGACAGACAGACACACAATGGAAGACAGGAAACAGACAGACACACAACGGAAGACAGGAAACAGAGAGACAGAGACACACAACGGAAGACAGGAAACAGAGAGTCGTTGGTGGCTGAGATCTGCATCATTGTGTCAACGTGACATTTTCCGTGGAGAACAGGTGTTGACGTGTGTGTGTGTGTGTGTGTGTAGTGTGTCTGTGTGTACGTACGTGCGATCCGTAGCAGAAGAGGTCGATGCCCAGCTCCAGCCCCATGCCATAGTCACACTCATCGTTAGCGAACTGGACGAAGGTGATGATCTCTTGGAGAGGGCCGAAAGCCTTCATCCTGTCTTCATCGGACCTGGCCTCTGCTATAGCCTTACACAGCTTCTTCAGACTGGCTACACACACACACACACACACACACACACACACACACACACACACACACACACACACACACACACACACACACACACACACACACACACACACACACACACACACACACACACACACACACACACACACACACAGTGTTTCTGACACCTGTTCCACATTCCATTCAACTTATCCAGGGATAATAATTAGAGTGTTCTAGAGTATTCTACAGCGGTATGGAGTGGTTCTAGAGTATTTGAGTGGTTCTGGAGTATTCTACAGTGGTATGGAGTGTTCCGGAGTATTCGACTTGTTCCAGAGTATTCTACAGTGGTATGGAGTGTTCTAGAGTATTCTACAGTGGAATAGAGTGTTCTAGAGTATTCTACAGTGGAATAGAGTGTTCTAGAGTATTCTACAGTGGTATGGAGTGGTTCTAGAGTATTTGAGTGGTTCTGGAGTATTCTACAGTGGTATGGAGTGTTCCGGAGTATTCGACTTGTTCCAGAGTATTCTACAGTGGTATGGAGTGTTCTAGAGTATTCTACAGTGGAATAGAGTGTTCTAGAGTATTCTACAGTGGAATAGAGTGTTCTAGAGTATTCTACAGTGGTATGGAGTGGTTCTAGAGTATTTGAGTGGTTCTGGAGTATTCTACAGTGGTATGGAGTGTTCCGGAGTATTCGACTTGTTCCAGAGTATTCTACAGTGGTATGGAGTGTTCTAGAGTATTCTACAGTGGAATAGAGTGTTCTAGAGTATTCTACAGTGGAATGGAGTGTTCTAGACTATTCTACAGTGGTATGGAGTGTTCTAGAGTATTCTACAGTGGAATGGAGTGTTCTAGAGTATTCTACAGTGGTATGCAGTGGTTCTAGAGTATTCTACAGTGGTATGGAGTGTTCTGGAGCATTCGAGTGATTCTAGAGTGTTCTACTTGCAGTGTAGACCTTTGCATCGGGTTTATATTATAAACAAATTATGTTCTGGGCCACTGACTACGAACTACCAAAAACATTGGCCCGAAACCAAACCTAGTTGCCCCTGTTCTAGAGTGTTCTAGAGTTGTTCTAGAGTCTTACCGTCTGTCTCTGGCAGCTCCCGGTAACCAACGTCATTCTGATCAACAGGCACCACCAGGCCCGCTCCATGGAACGACTTGGTCACAACCTGGACACGGACAGACTGTCACCTTCTAGTACCGTCTCAGTACTGGGGGGGTTACCTTCTAGTACCGTCTCAGTACTGGGGGGGTTACCTTCTAGTACCGTCTCAGTACTGGGGGGGTTACCTAGTACCGTCTCAGTACTGGGGGGGTTACCTTCTAGTACCGTCTCAGTACTGGGGGGGTTACCTTCTAGTACCGTCTCAGTACTGGGGGGGTTACCTTCTAGTACCGTCTCAGTACTGGGGGGGTTACCTTCTAGTACCGTCTCAGTACTGGGGGGGTTACCTTCTAGTACCGTCTCAGTACTGGGGGGGGTTACCTTCTAGTACCGTCTCAGTACTGGGGGGGATTACCTTCTAGTACCGTCTCAGTACTGGGGGGGTTACCTTCTAGTACCGTCTCAGTACTGGGGGGGTGTTACCTTCTAGTACCGTCTCAGTACTGGGGGGGTTACCTTCTAGCTTACCAGTCTCAGTACTGGGGGGTTACCTTCTAGTACCGTCTCAGTACTGGGGGGGTTACCTTCTAGTACCGTCTCAGTACTGGGGGGGTTACCTCTAGTACCGTCTCAGTACTGGGGGGGTTACTTCTAGTACCGTCTCAGTACTGGGGGGTTACCTTCTAGTACCGTCCTCAGTACGGGGGGGGTTACCTTCTAAGTACCGTCTCAGTCTGGGGGGGTTACTTCTATACCGTCTCAGGACTGGGGGGGGTTACCTTCTAGTACCGTCTCAGTACTGGGGGGGTTACCTTCTAGTACCGTCTCAGTACTGGGGGGGTTACCTTCTAGTACGTCTCAGTACTGGGGGGGTTACCTTCTAGTACCGTCTCAGTACTGGGGGGGTTACCTTCTAGTACCGTCTCAGTACTGGGGGGGTTACCTTCTAGTACCGCCTCAGTACTGGGGGGGTTACCTCTAGTACCCGTCTCAGTACTGGGGGGGTTACCTTCTAGTACCGTCTCAGTACTGGGGGGGTTACCTTCTAGTACCGTCTCAGTACTGGGGGGGTTACCTTCTAGTACCGTCTCAGTACTGGGGGGTTACCCTTCTAGTACCGTCAGACGGGGGGGTTACCTTCTAGTACCGTCAGAACGGGGGGGTTACCTTCTAGTACCGTCTCAGTACTGGGGGGGTTACCCTTCTAGTACCGTCAGAACGGGGGGTTACCTTCTAGTACCGTCTCAGTACTGGGGGGTTACCTTCTAGTACCGTCTCAGTACTGGGGGGGTTACCTTCTAGTACCGTCTCAGTACTGGATGTACCGTCCTCAGTACTGGGGGGGGTTACCTTCTAGTACCGTCTCAGTCTGGGTCCCTCAGTACTGGGGGGTTACTTCTAGTACCGTCTCAGTACTGGGGGGGTTACCTTCTAGTACCGTCTCAGTACTGGGGGGGTTACCTTCTAGTACCGTCTCAGTACTGGGGGGGTTACCCTTCTAGTACCGTCAGAACGGGGGGGTTACCTTCTAGTACCGTCAGAACGGGGGGGTTACCTTCTAGTACCGTCAGAACGGGGGGGTTACCTTCTAGTACCGTCTCAGTACTGGGGGGGTTACCTTCTAGTACCGTCTCAGTACTGGGGGGTTACCCTTCTAGTACCGTCAGAACGGGGGGGGTTACCTTCTAGTACCGTCTCAGTACTGGGGGGGTTACCTTCTAGTACCGTCTCAGTACTGGGGGGGTTACCTTCTAGTACCGTCTCAGTACTGGGGGGGTTACCTTCTAGTACCGTCTCAGTACTGGGGGGGTTACCTTCTAGAACCGTCTCAGTACTGGGGGGGTTACCTTCTAGTACCGTCTCAGTACTGGGGGGGTTACCTTCTAGTACCGTCTCAGTACTGGGGGGGTTACCCTTCTAGTACCGTCAGAACGGGGGGGGTTACCTTCTAGTACCGTCAGAACGGGGGGGTTACCTTCTAGTACCGTCTCAGTACTGGGGGGTTACCCTTCTAGTACCGTCAGACGGGGGGTTACCTTCTAGTACCGTCTCAGTACTGGGGGGGTTACCTTCTAGTACCCGTCTCAGTACTGGGGGGGTTACCTTCTAGTACCGTTCTCAGTACTGGGGGGGTTTACTTCTAGTACCGTCTCAGTACTGGGGGGGTTACCTTCTAGTACCGTCTCAGTTACTGGGGGGGTACCTTCTAGTACCGTCTCAGTACTGGGGGGGTTACCTTCTAGTACCGTATCAGTACTGGGGGGGTTACCTTCTAGTAACCGTCTCAGTACTGGGGGGGTTACCTTCTAGTACCGTCTCAGTACTGGGGGGGGTTACCTTCTAGTACCGTCTCAGTACTGGGGGGGTTACCTTCTAGTACCTTGTCTCAGTACTGGGGGGTTACCTTCTAGTACCGTCTCAGTACTGGGGGGGTTACCTTCTAGTAACCGTCTCAGTACTGGGGGGGTACCTTCTAGTACCGTCTCAGTACGGGGGGGTTACCTTCTAGTACCGTCTCAGTACTGGGGGGTTACCTTCTAGTACCGTCTCAGTACTGGGGGGGTTACCTTCTAGTACCGTCTCAGTACTGGGGGGGTTACCTTCTAGTACCGTCTCAGTACTGGGGGGTTACCTTCTAGTACCGTCTCAGTACTGGGGGGGTTACCCTTCTAGTACCGTCAGAACGGGGGGGTTACCTTCTAGTACCGTCAGAACGGGGGGGTTACCTTCTAGTACCGTCTCAGTACTGGGGGGGTTACCCTTCTAGTACCGTCAGAACGGGGGGTTACCTTCTAGTACCGTCTCAGTACTGGGGGGGTTACCTTCTAGTACCGTCTCAGTACTGGGGGGGTTACCTTCTAGTACCGTCTCAGTACTGGGGGGGTTACCTTCTAGTACCGTCTCAGTACTGGGGGGGTTACCTTCTAGTACCGTCTCAGTACTGGGGGGGTTACCTTCTAGTACCGTCTCAGTACTGGGGGGGTTACCTTCTAGTACCGTCTCAGTACTGGGGGGGTTACCCTTCTAGTACCGTCAGAACGGGGGGGTTACCTTCTAGTACCGTCAGAACGGGGGGGTTACCTTCTAGTACCGTCAGAACGGGGGGGTTACCTTCTAGTACCGTCTCAGTACTGGGGGGGTTACCTTCTAGTACCGTCTCAGTACTGGGGGGTTACCCTTCTAGTACCGTCAGAACGGGGGGGTTACCTTCTAGTACCGTCTCAGTACTGGGGGGGTTACCTTCTAGTACCGTCTCAGTACTGGGGGGGTTACCTTCTAGTACCGTCTCAGTACTGGGGGGGTTACCTTCTAGTACCGTCTCAGTACTGGGGGGGTTACCTTCTAGTACCGTCTCAGTACTGGGGGGGGTTTACCTTCTTGTCTCTCTGCTTCATGCCTTTGGTCTTCTGCTCCAGGGAGAAGCCCAGAGACTCCGCCCTCTCTCTTAACTCCTCCCCCAGGTTATCCAGAGCCCCGTCCTCTTCCTTACGCCCGCCCCTCTCCTTCCTCTTCCTACCCAGAAACACACTGAAGGAGAGGGAAGAGGAGGGAGAGAGAGGAGGAAGAGTTTGGGCAGAGATAGGAAAGAGAGAAGGGGGACGGTGAGGGAGGAGAGAGCGAGGGAGGACACGGTGAGGGAGGAGAGAGCGGTGAGGGAGGAGAGAGCGAGGGAGGGGACGGTGAGGGAGGAGAGAGCGGTGAGGGAGGACAGAGCGAGGGAGGGGACGGTGAGGGAGGAGAGAGCGGTGAGGGAGGAGAGAGCGAGGGAGGGGACGGTGAGGGAGGAGAGAGCGATGAGGGAGGACAGAGCGAGGGAGGGGAGGGTGAGGGAGGAGAGAGCGGTGAGGGAGGACAGAGCGAGGGAGGGGTCGGTGAGGGAGGAGAGAGCGAGGGAGGGATCGGTGAGGGAAGAGAGAGAAGGGGGACAGTGAGGGAGGAGAGAGCGAGGGAGGGATCGGTGAGGGAAGATAGAGCGAGGGAAGCAACAGTGAGGGAGGAGAGAGCGAGGGAGGGCTCGGTGAGGGAAGAGAGAGCGAGGGAGGCAACAGTGAGGGCGGAGAGCGCGAGGGAGGTTCGGTGAGGGAGGAGAGAGCGAGGGAAGAGAGCGAGGGAAGAGAGCGAGGGAAGAGAGCGAGGGAGATGACGTGAGGGTGGAGAGAGCGAAGGGACGGTGAGGGAGGAGAGAGGTAAAAAGGGAGAGAGAGAAAGGATGGTGAGAAAAAGGGAATAAATATTGATAAGTTAGTTTAGTTTAATTGGTCCATGTGTTCCTCCTGTGTTAGTTAATGAAGGACACTCACTGGACAGCAGCAAACATGTTGTCCCCCATCTGAGTGATGGTACAGCCCTTCCTGGCTTCATTCTCCCCTAGGAACACAGGCAGGGAGTCCGGACTATCTCTGAAAAAGAGAGGTGGAGATTAATACGGCCATGTTGCAACGGGACGCTGTTCCTCTCTGGAAAGTAGTAACCCCTACCTGTAGTAACCCCTACCTGTAGTAACCCCTACCTGTAGTAACCTGTAGTAACCCCTACCTGTAGTAACCCCTACCTGTAGTAACCCCTACCTGTAGTAACCTGTAGTAACCTCTACCTGTAGTAACCCCTACCTGTAGTAACCTGTAGTAACCCCTACCTGTAGTAACCCCTACCTGTAGTATCCCCTACCTGTAGTAACCTGTAGTAACCCCTACCTGTAGTAACCTGTAGTTACCCCTACCTGTAGTAACCCCTACCTGTAGTAACCCCTACCTGTAGTAACCCCTACCTGTAGTAACCTGTAGTAACCCCTACCTGTAGTAACCCCTACCTGTAGTAACCCCTACCTGTAGTAACCCTACCTGTAGTAACCCCTACCTGTAGTAACCCCTACCTGTAGTTTCCCCTACCTGTAGTAACCCCTACCTGTAGTAACCCCTACCTGTAGTAACCTGTAGTAACCCCTACCTGTAGTAACCTGTAGTAACCTGTAGTAACCTCTACCTGTAGTAACCCCTACCTGTAGTAACCTCTACCTGTAGTAACCCCTACCTGTAGTAACCCCTACCTGTAGTAACCCCCTCCCTGTAGTAACCCCTACCTGTAGTAACCCCTACCTGTAGTAACTCCTACCTGTAGTAACCCCTACCTGTAGTAACCTGTAGTAACCCCCTACCTGTAGTAACCCCTACCTGTAGTACTCCCCTACCTGTAGTAACCTGTAGTAACCCCTACCTGTAGTAACCCCTACCTGTAGTAACCCCTACCTGTAGTAACCCCTACCTGTAGTAACCCCTACATGTAGTAACCCCTACCTGTAGTAACCTGTAGTAACCCCTACCTGTAGTAACCCCTACCTGTAGTAACCCCTACCTGTAGTAACCCCTACCTGTAGTAACCCCTACCTGTAGTAACCTGTAGTAACCCCAACCTGTAGTAACCCCTACCTGTAGTAACCCCTACCTGTAGTAACCTGTAGTAACCCCTACCTGTAGTAACCCCTACCTGTAGTAACCCCTACCTGTAGTAACCTCTACCTGTAGTAACCCCTACCTGTAGTAACCCCTACCTGTAGTAACCTGTAGTAACCCCTACCTGTAGTAACCCCTACCTGTAGTAACCCCTACCTGTAGTAACCCCTACCTGTAGTAACCCCTACCTGTAGTAACCTGTAGTAACCCCTATCTGTAGTAACCCCTACCTGTAGTAACCCCTACCTGTAGTAACCTGTAGTAACCCCTACCTGTAGTAACTCCTACCTGTAGTAACCCCTACCTGTAGTAACCTGTAGTAACCCCTACCTGTAGTAACCCCTACCTGTAGTAATCCCTACCTGTAGTAACCCCTACCTGTAGTAATCCCTACCTGTAGTAACCTGTAGTAACCCCTATCTGTAGTAACTCCTACCTGTAGTAACCCCTACCTGTAGTAACCCCCTACCTGTAGTAACCTGTAGTAACCCCAACCTGTAGTAACCCCTACCTGTAGTAACCCCTACCTGTAGTAACCCCTACCTGTAGTAACCTGTAGTAACCCCTACCTGTAGTAACCCCTACCTGTAGTAACCTCTACCTGTAGTAACCCCTACCTGTAGTAACCCTACCTGTAGTAACCCCTACATGTAGTAATCCCTACCTGTAGTAACCTGTAGTAACCCCTACCTGTAGTAACCTGTAGTAACCTGTAGTAACCCCTACCTGTAGTAACCCCTACCTGTAGTAACCTTACCTGTAGTAACCCCTACCTGTAGTAACCCCAACCTGTAGTAACCCCAACCTGTAGTAACCCCTACCTGTTGTAAACCCTACCTGTAGTAACCCCTACCTGTAGTAACCCCTACCTGTAGTAACCCCTACCTGTAGTAACCTCTACCTGTAGTAACCCCTACCTGTAGTAACCTGTAGTAACCCCTACCTGTAGTAACCCCTACCTGTAGTAACCCCTACCTGTAGTAACCTGTAGTAACCCCTACCTGTAGTAACCCCTACCTATAGTAACCCCTACCTGTAGTAACCTGTAGTAACCCCTACCTGTAGTAACCCCTACCTGTAGTAACCTGTAGTAACCCCTACCTGTAGTAACCCCAACCTGTAGTAACCCCTACCTGTAGTAACCCCTACCTGTAGTAAACCCTACCTGTAGTAACCCCTACCTGTAGTAACCCCTACCTGTAGTAAATCCTACCTGTAGTAACCCCCTACCTGTAGTAACCCCTACCTGTAGTAACCCCTACCTGTAGTAACCTGTAGTAATCCCTACCTGTAGTAACCCCTACCTGTAGTAACCTGTAGTAATCCCTACCTGTAGTAACCCCTACCTGTAGTAACCCAGGTGTAGCAGGTCGGCTGCGTTCCCTTGTAGTACGGTCTGGTACTCTGGAGGGTCGTAGAAGTACCTCCAGTGAAGGTGGTAGTTGGGCTGAGGGTCGGCTGAGCCACGGTGAGGGTCGGCTGAGCCACGGTGAGGGTCGGCTGAGCCACGGTGGGCCTCCGCAAGGATGTCGAACGGGCCAACCAACCTCAAACCCAGAGTTTCCTTCAGCGCGTCTAGAGAGGGGATGGGGAGAGAGAATTATATGTAGATATGATCCTTGTATACACAGAGTGTACAGATAGGACTGACTGGAGTGATGCTGGCTGTGGGTTAGTGTTGTAGACAGATAGGACTGACTGGAGTGATGCTGGCTGTGGGTTAGTGTTGTAGACAGAGACGACTGACTGGAGTGATGCTGGCTGTGGGTTAGTGTTATAGACAGATAGGACTGACTGGAGTGATGCTGGCTGTGGGTTAGTGTTGTAGACAGAGACGACTGACTGGAGTGATGCTGGCTGTGGGTTAGTGTTATAGACAGATAGGACTGACTGGAGGAGTGATGCTGGCTGTGGGTTAGTGTTATAGACAGATAGGACTGACTGGAGTGATGCTGACTGTGGGTTAGTGTTGTAGACAGATAGGACTGACTGGAGTGATGCTGGCTGTGGGTTAGTGTTGTAGACAGAGACGACTGACTGGAGTGATGCTGGCTGTGGGTTAGTGTTATAGACGGGCAGGACTGACTGGAGTGATGCTGGCTGTGGGTTAGTGTTATAGACAGGCAGGACTGACTGGAGTGATGCTGGCTGTGGGTTAGTGTTATAGACAGGCAGGACTGACTGGAGTGATGCTGGCTGTGGGTTAGTGTTATAGACAGACAGGACTGACTGGAGTGATGCTGGCTGTGGGTTAGTGTTATAGACGGGCAGGACTGACTGGAGTGATGCTGGCTGTGGGTTAGTGTTATAGACAGGCAGGACTGACTGGAGTGATGCTGGCTGTGGGTTAGTGTTATAGACAGATAGGACTGACTGGAGTGATGCTGGCTGTGGGTTAGTGTTATAGACAGATAGGACTGACTGGAGTGATGCTGGCTGTGGGTTAGTGTTATAGACAGATAGGACTGACTGGAGTGATGCTGGCTGTGGGTTAGTGTTATAGACAGATAGGACTGACTGGAGTGATGCTGGCTGTGGGTTAGTGTTATAGACAGATAGGACTGACTGGAGTGATGCTGGCTGTGGGTTAGTGTTATAGACAGATAGGACTGACTGGAGTGATGCTGGCTGTGGGTTAGTGAGTGTTGTAGACAGATAGGACTGACTGGAGTGATGCTGGCTGTGGGTTAGTGTTATAGACATAGGACTGACTGGAGTGATGCTGGCTGTGGGTTAGTGAGTGTTGTAGACAGATAGGACTGACTGGAGTGATGCTGGCTGTGGGTTAGTGTTCTAGACAGGCAAGACTGACTGGAGTGATGCTGGCTGTGGGTTAGTGAGTGTTGTAGACAGATAGGACTGACTGGAGTGATGCTGGCTGTGGGTTAGTGTTCTAGACAGGCAGGACTGACTGGAGTGATGCTGGCTGTGGGTTAGTGTTATAGACAGATAGGACTGACTGGAGTGATGCTGGTTGTGGGTTAGTGTTGTAGACAGGACTGACTGGAGTGATGCTGGCTGTGGGTTAGTGTTATAGACAGATAGGACTGACTTGAGTGATGCTGGCTGTGGGTTAGCGTTATAGACAGATAGCTGGTTGGGGCTGGTTGTGGGTTAGTGTTATAGACAGATAGGACTGACTGGAGTGATGCTGGCTGTGGGTTAGTGAGTGTTGTAGACAGATAGGACTGACTGGAGTGATGCTGGCTGTGGGTTAGTGTTCTAGACAGGCAGGACTGACTGGAGTGATGCTGGCTGTGGGTTAGTGAGTGTTCTAGACAGATAGGACTGACTGGAGTGATGCTGGTTATGGGTTAGTGTTGTAGACAGATAGGACTGACTGGAGTGATGCTGGCTGTGGGTTAGTGTTGTAGACAGATAGGACTGACTGGAGTGATGCTGGCTGTGGGTTAGTGTTATAGACAGATAGGACTGACTGGAGTGATGCTGGCTGTGGGTTAGTGTTATAGACAGGACTGACTGGAGGAGTGATGCTGGTTATGGGTTAGTGTTGTAGACAGATAGGACTGACTGACTGGAGTGATGCTGGCTGTGGGTTAGTGAGTGTTCTAGACAGATAGGACTGACTGGAGTGATGCTGGTTATGGGTTAGTGTTGTAGACAGATAGGACTGACTGGAGTGATGCTGGTTATGGGTTAGTGAGTGTTGTAGACAGATAGGACTGACTGGAGTGATGCTGGCTGTGGGTTAGTGTTATAGACATAGGATTGACTGGAGTGATGCTGGCTGTGGGTTAGTGAGTGTTGTAGGCAGATAGGACTGACTGGAGTGATGCTGGCTGTGGGTTAGTGTTATAGACATAGGATTGACTGGAGTGATGCTGGCTGTGGGTTAGTGATTGTTGTAGACAGATAGGACTGACTGGAGTGATGCTGGCTGTGGGTTAGTGTTATAGACAGATAGGACTGACTGGAGTGATGCTGGTTGTGGGTTAGTGTTGTAGACAGATAGGACTGACTGGAGTGATGCTGGCTGTGGGTTAGTGTTATAGACAGATAGCTGGTTGGGGCTGGTTGTGGGTTAGTGTTGTAGACAGATAGGACTGACTGGAGTGATGCTGGTTGTCAGGGCTGGTTGTGGGTGAGTGAGTGGGTAACCTACCCCGAGGGTTGTCGGGGCTGAGCGAAGAGCAGAAGTCCCAGAAGAGATAAAAGTCTTCGGGCATCTTCAGTTTATAGAGTCTCTCCACCTCCTCCCTCAGTCTGGCAGGAACCTCAGCAGTCGTCCTCGGTCCTTCTGTCGGCCCCTCTGGCCGGGCTTTCTTCCTCAACTCCCCGTCGGCACAATCCGACTCCTAAAGAACAACAACAACGTCGGTGAAATTCACTCGCTGGTGTAAACAGTAAACGTTACAGCCGGGTTTCAGTCGAGTTTAAAGACGCGGGTTTGATAACTGGGTGTATTCATTAGACACCAGGGCAGATATAAATAACATGGATAGAGAAGACGTGATTACTTATTCCCCATGTTTGTTCTACATAGTCTATTTCTATATCTTTATGTTACAAAACGTTGAGTCCTGTTGAAACGCGCCCCTGGATTTACAATGAAGAAACGCTATAGTTTTCCCGTTGCAAATCGTTTTGCCTACGGTGTGTCCTAATGAACGTTACCCTGAACAACTCGCTCTGCAACAAAAACAAAAAAACACAAACGATGGTATAGTGTCAATGGACGATAACTTGGTTATACTAAATATAAATGACGATATCTTGGGAGAACAGTGATATAAACTGAAGCAGGACCAATAAGCTAAACCATGTAGATGCCATAGTGGCCCATCCGTGCTTTGTAACGTTAAAAAGAAGGACAAATATTCCCTCTGTTGCATGGCTAAAAACCCATCCTATTGTAATGAAACAGCAGGGAGCAGGTCTCGAACCCTCGACCTTCAAGCCCGAAGTCCTGCGCGCTATCGACTGTGCCGCAAAAGCATGCTCAAGCGGCAGAGTCGATTTCCGCGCTTATAAACCCAGGGTCGTTACACTATCATTGCTCCGACAATAAAACAAATATATATCGCTTGTAAACATGCTGGCTTTATGATACTGTGACAAAACCTGGGGAGTAGATTTAGTTTTTCGTTTTCCGCGCCCTGTCATGTTGTTTTTTTCCTCCTCTCCCGTTCGACAGCAAACAAGCACACATCCGTGTAGCTAACGACAAAAACACATTAGGCGACTTCTGGCGTTGGGGGAGTAAATGTACAGCGCCGCCTAGAGGAGAGGAGGGCGCATTGCGTCCCTGAGATTCATAGCAGAGACAAGTGGAGGGATAAATACCCCGAACGGCATACTTGAGTAAAAGTTTTTTTTTTAAATACCTTCATAGAAAATGACTCATGTAAAAGTGAAAATCACACGGTAAAATACTATTTGATTAAAAGTCTAAAAGTATTTGGTTATTAGATATACTTAAGTATCAAAAGTAAAAGTATGAATAATGTAAAATGTCTTATATTAATAAGCAAACCAGATTGCACAATTTTTTAAATATTTTTTTAAATGTACGGATAGCCAGGGTTACATGCCAATACTCAGATATAATTTACAAAGGAAGCATTTGTGTTCAGTGAGTCCTCCAGATCAGAGGCAGTAGAGATGACCAGGGATGTTCTCTGTTTAGTGAGTCCTCCAGATCAGAGGCGGTAGGGATGACCAGGGATGTTCTCTGTTTAGTGAGTCCTCCAGATCAGAGGCAGTAGGGATGACCTGGGATGTTCTCTGTTTAGTGAGTCCTCCAGATCAGAGGCAGTAGGGATGACCAGGGATGTTGTCTGTTTAGTGAGTCATCCAGATCAGAGGCAGTAGGGACGACCAGGGATGTTCTCTGTTTAGTGAGTCCTCCAGATCAGAGGCAGTAGGGATGACCAGGGATGTTCTCTGTTTAGTGAGTCCTCCAGATCAGAGGCAGTAGGGATGACCAGGGATGTTCTCTGTTTAGTGAGTCCTCCAGATCAGAGGCAGTAGGGAGGACCAGGGATGTTCTCTGTTTAGTGAGTCCTCCAGATCAGAGGCAGTAGGGACGACCAGGGATGTTCTCTGTTTAGTGAGTCCTCCAGATTCAGTCGATCCGAGCTACCATTCCTAATGTCGTCCTGTTTCAGTCGATCCGAGCTACCATTCCTAATTCATCCTGTTTCAGTCGATCCGAGCTACCATTCCTAATGTCGTCCTGTTTCAGTCGATCCGAGCTACCATTCCTAATGTCGTCATGTTTCAGTCGATCCAGGGCTACCATTCCTAATTCATCCTGTTTCAGTCGATCCTAGCTACCATTCCTAATTCATCCTGTTTCAGTCGATCCGAGCTACCATTCCTAATGTCGTCCTGTTTCAGTCGATCCAGGGATACCATTCCTAATGTCGTCCTGTTTCAGTCGATCTTAGCTACCATTCCTAATGTCGTCCTGATTCAGTCGATCTGAGCTACCATTCCTAATGTCGTCCTGTTTCAGTCGATCCAGGGCTACCATTCCTAATGTTGTCCTGTTTCAGTCTATCCAGGGCTACCATTCCTAATGTCGTCCTGTTTCAGTCGATCCAGGGCTACCATTCCTAATGTCATCCTGTTTCAGTCGATCGGAGCTACCATTCCTAATGTCGTCCTGTTTCAGTCGATCCTAGCTACCATTCCTAATGTCGTCCTGTTTCAGTCGATCCAGGGATACCATTCCTAATGTCGTCGTGTTTCAGTCGATCCAGGGATACCATTCCTAATGTCGTCCTGTTTCAGTCGATCCGAGCTACCATTCCTAATGTCGTCCTGTTTCAGTCGATCCAGGGCTACCATTCCTAATGTCGTCCTGTTTCAGTCGATCCAGGGCTACCATTCCTAATGTCGTCTTGTTTCAGTCGATCCGAGCTACCATTCCTAATGTCGTCCTGTTTCAGTCGATCCAGGGCTACCATTCCTAATGTCGTCCTGTTTCAGTCGATCCGAGCTACCATTCCTAATGTCGTCCTGTTTCAGTCGATCCAGGGCTACCATTCCTAATGTCGTCCTGTTTCAGTCGATCGGAGCTACCATTCCTAATGTCGTCCTGTTTCAGTCGATCGGAGCTACCATTCCTAATGTCGTCCTGTTTCAGTCGATCCGAGCTACCATTCCTAATGTCGTCCTGTTTCAGTCGATCCAGGGCTACCATTCCTAATGTCGTCCTGTTTCAGTCGATCTGAGCTACCATTCCTAATGTCGTCCTGTTTCAGTCGATCTGAGCTACCATTCCTAATGTCGTCCTGTTTCAGTCGATCGGAGCTACCATTCCTAATGTCGTCCTGTTTCAGTCGATCTGAGCTACCATTCCTAATGTCGTCCTGTTTCAGTCGATCCGAGCTACCTAATGTCGTGTTTCAGTCGATCTGAGCTACCATTCCTAATGTCATCCTGTTTCAGTCGATACGAGCTACCATTCCTAATATCATTAAATCCCACAAAGCAGCATCGATCTCTGATGGAGACCGGTGGGGAGCTACCTAGGAATATCCTGTACTCCATCCCTGGGGTAGCACAGGGCGACGAAGCTGTTTGAAGTCTGTATACCCGATCCGGGCTTCCCGTCGCCAAGGAGGCCCTTATTGCCGATCCGGGCTTCCCGTCGCCAAGGAGGCCTTATTGCCGATCCGGGCTTCCCGTCGCCAAGGAGGCCCTTATTGCCGATCCGGGCTTCCCGTCGCCAAGGAGGCCCTTATTGCCAAAGGCTGTTGCTTTCGATTTCCACGGCGAGTGACGTGCCTCCGTGGCTGGTCTGCAGGTTCAAGGGTAGGAACATCTGCTAAGCCATCCAGAAGCATCCTGCTAACTCAATTTTCTAGGTAAGAAATAACACTTAAATAACAAAATACTGTGTAGTTGGCAAGTAGCTATAAAACTCACCCTGTTGTAACCTGGATTGAAATGTAAAGTTAATGTATGAACTCCATGAACACATTGATACAAACACAAGAACCACAGTAATATAACGAAATGTTTATTACAGTAATATGCCACACACACAGTATTGATTCAAGCAGTATAGAGTTTTATTCTGTTCATTCAAGCAGTATAGAGTCTTATTCTGTTCATTCAAGCAGTGTAGATAACTGGCCCTCTTTCTGGGACTCACCCACAAACAGGACCAAGCCTGGCCTGTTGAGGAGTGACGGACTCCATCCTAGCTGGAGGGGTGCTCTCATCTTATCTACGAACATAGACAGGGCTCTAACTCCTCTAACTCCAGAATGAAATAGGGTGCAGGCCAGGCAGCAGGCTGTTAGCCAGCCTGCCAGCTTAGTGGAGTCTGCCACTAGCACAGTCAGCGTAGTCAGCTCAGCTTTCCCCATTGAGACCGTGTCTGTGCCTCGATCTAGGTTGGGCAAAATTAAAGATGGCGGTGTTCGCTTTAGCAATCTCACTAGTATAAAGACCTCCTCCATTCCTGCCATTATTGAAAGAGATTGTGATACTTCACATCTCAAAATTGGGTTACTTAATGTTAGATCCCTCACTTCCAAGGCAGTTATAGTCAATGAACTAATCACTGATCATAATCTTGATGTGATTGGCCTGACTGAAACATGGCTTAAGCGTGATGAATTTACTGTGTTAAATGAGGCCTCACCCCCTGGTTACACTAGTGACCATACCCCCCGTGCATCCGGCAAAGGCGGAGGTGTTGCTAACATCTACGATAGCAAATTTAAATTTACAAAAAAAAAACAATGACGTTTTCGTCTTTTGAGCTTCTAGTCATGAAATCTATGCAGCCTACTCATTCATTTTTTATAGCTACTGTTTACAGGCCTCCTGGGCCATATGTCGGATCTTGTAGTCATAGCAGATAATATTCTAATTTTTGGTGACTTTAACATTCACATGGAAAAGTCCACAGACCCACTCCAAAAGGCTTTCAGAGCCATCATCGACTCAGTGGATTTTGTCCAACATGTCTCTGGACCTACTCAATGCCACAGTCATACTCTGGACCTAGTTTTGTCCCATGGAATAAATGTTGTGGATCTTAATGTTTTTCCTCATAATCCTGGATTATCGGACCACCATTTTATTGCGTTTACAATTGCAACAAATAATCTGCTCAGACCCCAACCAAGGAGCATTAAAAGTCGTGCTATAAATTCTCAGACAACCCAAAGATTCCTTGATGCCCTTCCAGACTCCCTCTGCCTACCCAAGGACGTCAGAGGACAAAAATCAGTTAAACACCTAACCGAGGAACTCAATTTAACCTTGCGCAATACCCTAGATGCAGTTGCACCCCAAAAAATTAAAAACATCTGTCATAAGAAACTAGCTCCCTGGTATACAGAAAATACACGAGCTCTGAAGCAAGCTTCCAGAAAATTGGAACGGAAATGGCGCCACACCAAACTGGAAGTCTTCCGACTAGCTTGGAAAGACAGTACCGTGCAGTATCGAAGAGCCCTCACTGCTGCTCGATCATCCTATTTTTCCAACTTAATTGAGGAAAATAAGAACAATCCGAAATGTCTTTTTGATAATGTCGCAAAGCTAACTAAAAAGCAGCATTCGCAAATGGAGGATGGCTTTCACTTCAGCAGTAATACATTTATGAACTTCTTTGAGGAAAAGATCATGATCATTAGAAAGCAAATTACGGACTCCTCTTTAAATCTGGGTATTCCTCCAAAGCTCCATTGTCCTGAGTCTGCACAACTCTGCCAGGACCTTGGCTCAAGGGAGATACTAAAGTGTTTTAGTACTATATCTCTTGACACAATGATGAAAATAATCATGGCCTCCAAACCCTCAAGCTGCATACTGGACCCTATTCCAACTAAACTACTGAAAGAGCTGCTTCCTGTGCTTGGCCCTCCTATGTTGAACATAATAAACGGCTCTCTATCCACCGGATGTGTACCAAGCTCACTAAAAGTGGCAGTAATAAAGCCTCTCTTGAAAAAGCCGAATCTTGACCCAGAAATTATAAAAAACTATCGGCCTATATTGAATATTCCATTCCTCTCAAAAATTGTAGAAAAAGCTGTTGCACAGCAACTCACTGCCTTCCTGAAGACAAACAATGTATACGAAACACTTCAGTCTGGTTTTAGACCCCATCATAGCACTGAGACTGCACTTGTGAAGGTGGTAAATGACCTTTTAATGACGTCAGACCGAGGCTCTGCATCTGTCCTCATGCTCCTAGATCTTAGTGCCGCTTTTGATACCATCGATCACCACATTCTTTTGGAGAGATTGGAAACCCAAATTGGTCTACATGGACAAGTTCTGGCCTGGTTTAGATCTTATCTGTCGGAAAGATATCAGTTTGTCTCTGTGAATGGTTTGTCCTCTGACAAATCAATTGTAAATTTCGGTGTTCCTCAAGGTTCCGTTTTAGGACCACTATTGTTTTCACTATATATTTTACCTCTTGGGGATGTCATTCGAAAACATAATGTTAAATTTCACTGCTATGCGGACGACAAACAGCTGTACATTTCAATGAAACATGGTGAAGCTCCAAAATTGCCCTTGCTAGAAGCCTGTGTTTCAGACATAAGGAAGTGGACGGCTGCAAACTTTCTACTTTTAAACTCGGACAAAACAGAGATGCTTGTTCTAGGTCCCAAGAAACAAAGAGATCTTCTATTGAATCTGACAATTAATCTGGATGGTTGTACAGTCGTCTCAAATAAAACTGTGAAGGACCTCGGCGTTACTCTGGACCCTGATCTCTCTTTTGAAGAACATATCAAGACTGTTTCAAGGACAGCTTTTTTCCATCTACGTAACATTGCAAAAATCAGAAACTTTCTGTCCAAAAATGACGCAGAAAAATTAATCCATGCTTTTGTTACTTCTAGGCTCGACTACTGCAATGCTCTACTTTCCGGCTACCCGGATAAAGCACTAAACAAACTTCAGTTAGTGCTAAATACGGCTGCTAGAATCCTGACTAGAACCAAAAAATTTGATCATATTACTCCAGTGCTAGCCTCCCTACACTGGCTTCCTGTTAAGGCAAGGGCTGATTTCAAGGTTTTACTGCTAACCTACAAAGCATTACATGGGCTTGCTCCTACCTATCTTTCCGATTTGGTCCTGCCGTACATACCTACACGTACACTACGGTCACAAGACGCAGGCCTCCTAATTGTCCCTAGAATTTCTAAGCAAACGGCTGGAGGTAGGGCTTTCTCCTATAGAGCTCCATTTTTATGGAATGGTCTGCCTACCCATGTGAGAGACGCAGACTCAGTCTCAACCTTTAAGTCTTTACTGAAGACTTATCTCTTCAGTAGGTCCTATGATTAAGTGTAGTCTGGCCCAGGAGTGTGAAGGTGAACGGAAAGGCTGGAGCAACGAACCGCCCTTGCTGTCTCTGCCTTGCCGGTTCCCCTCTTTCCACTGGGATTCTCTGCCTCTAACCCTATTACAGGGGCTGAGTCACTGACTTACTGGTGTTCTTCCATGCCGTCCATGGGAGGGGTGCGTCACTTGAGTGGGTTGAGTCACTGACGTGGTCTTCCTGTCTGGGTTGGCGCCCCCCCCTTGGGTTGTGCCATGGCGGAGATTTTTGTGGGCTGTACTCGGCCTTGTCTTCGGACGGTAAGTTGGTGGTTGTAGACATCCCTCTAGTGGTGTGGGGGCTGTGCTTTGGCAAAGTGGGTGGGGTTATATCCTGCCTGTTTGGCCCTGTCCGGGGGTATCATCGGATGGGGCCACAGTGTCTTCTGATCCCTCCTGTCTCAGCCTCCAGTATTTATGCTGCAGTAGTTTATATGTCGGGGGGCTAGGGTCAGTCTGTTTCATCTGGAATATTCTCTTGTCTTATCCGGTGTCCTGTGTGAATTGAAATATGCTCCCTCTAATTCTCTCTTTCTCTCTTTCTTTCTTTCTCTCGGAGGACCTGAGCCCTAGGACCATGCCTCAGGACTACCTGGCATGATGACTCCTTGCTGTCCCCAGTCCACCTGGCCATGCTGCTGCTCCAGTTTCAACTGTTCTGCCTGCGGCTACGGAACCCTGACCTGTTCACCGGACGTGCTTGTTGCACCCTCGACAACTACAATGATTATTATTATTTGACCATACTGGTCATTTATGAACATTTTAACATCTTGAACATGTTCTGTTATAATATCCACCCGGCACAGCCAGAAGAGGACTGGCCACCCCTCATAGCCTGGTTCCTCTCTAGGTTTCTTCCTAGGTTTTTGGACTTTCTAGGGAGTTTTTCCAAGGGAGTTTTTCCTAGCCACCGTGCCTCTTTCACATGCATTGCTTGCTGTTTGGGGTTTTAGGCTGGGTTTCTGTACAGCACTTTGAGATTTCAGCTGATATACGAAGGGCTATATAAATACATTTGATTTGATTTGATTTAGAGTCTTATTCTGTTCATTCAAGCAGTGTAGAGTCTTATTCTTTTCATTCAAGCAGTATAGAGTCTTATTCTGTTCATTCAAGCAGTATAGAGTCTTATTCTGTTCATTCAAGCAGTGTAGAGTCTTATTCTTTTCATTCAAGCAGTGTAGAGTCTTATTCTGTTCATTCAAGCAGTGTAGAGTCTTATTCTGTTCATTCAAGCCGTGTAGAGTCTTATTCTGTTCATTCAAGCAGTGTAGAGTCTTATTCTGTTCATTCAAGCAGCGGTTTCTATCTCAGAACGAGTGCACTTATTTGTTTTTTAAGGCCTCAGGGAAACCAGTCCTGGTCCTCGTGAGTCCGTGAGAGGTCCCCAGACAGTTATCAGAGCAGGTAGAAATACAACACACAGAGCAGGTAGAAATACAACACACAGAGCAGGTAGAAATACAACACACAGAGCAGGTAGAAATACTATACACAGAGCAGGTAGAAATACAACTCTCCATCTATTTCACCTGCTAGCAGGACTGGACGATCCTCATCTGAGGCCCTGGGAAACAACATTTTAGAACCCCCATGCATCGAAACGGAGATTTTTTGTTGTTGCTGTTTTAAAGATGATTTCTTTGCAATTCTACACATTTTGCTTATGCCATGTTCTAATGGTATCGTAGTGAGTCAAACTTTATAACAAAATCAGTGGGGGGCCCCTGAAGGTCGGGGGCCCCTAGGCATGTGCCCTGAGTTCTTGGTCAGTAATCCGGCCCCATTGCATCTCTCTAGGAGCAGGACTGGTCCCTCTGCATCTCTCTAGGAGCAGGACTGGTCCCTCTAAATCTCTCTAGGAGCAGGACTGGTCCCTCTGCATCTCTCTAGGAGCAGGACTGGTCCCTCTGCATCTCTCTAGGAGCAGGACTGGTCCCTCTGCATCTCTCTAGGAGCAGGACTGGTCCCTCTGCATCTCTCTAGGAGCAGGACTGGTCCCTCTGCATCTCTCTAAGAGCAGGACTGGTCCCTCTGCATCTCTCTAGGAGCAGGACTGGTCCCTCTACATCTCTCTAGGAGCAGGACTGGTCTCTCTGCATCTCTCTAGGACTGGTCCCTCTGCATCTCTCTAGGAGCAGGACTGGTCCCTCTGCATCTCTCTAGGAGCAGGACTGGTCCCTCTGCATCTCTCTAGGAGCAGGACTGGTCCCTCTACATCTCTCTAGGAGCAGGACTGGTCCCTCTGCATCTCTCTAGGAGCAGGACTGGTCCCTCTGCATCTCTCTAGGAGCAAGACTGGTACCTCTACATCTCTCTAGGAGCAGGACTGGTCCCTCTGCATCTCTCTAGGACTGGTCCCTCTGCATCTCTCTAGGACTGGTCTCTCTGCATCTCTCTAGGAGCAGGACTAGTCTCTCTGCATCTCTCTAGGAGCAGGACTGGTCCCTCTGCATCTCTCTAGGAGCAGGACTGGTCCCTCTGCATCTCTCTAGGAGCAGGACTGGTCCCTCTGCATCTCTCTAGGAGCAGGACTGGTCCCTCTGCATCTCTCTAGGAGCAGGACTGGTCCCTCTGCATCTCTCTAGGAGCAGGACTGGTCCCTCTGCATCTCTCTAGGAGCAGGACTGGTCCCTCTACATCTCTCCAGGAGCAGGACTGGTCCCTCTGCATCTCTCTAGGACTGGTCCCTCTGCATCTCTCTAGGACTGGTCTCTCTGCATCTCTCTAGGAGCAGGACTAGTCTCTCTGCATCTCTCTAGGAGCAGGACTGGTCCCTCTGCATCTCTCTAGGAGCAGGACTGGTCCCTCTACATCTCTCTAGGAGCAGGACTGGTCCCTCTGCATCTCTCTAGGAGCAGGACTGGTCCCTCTGCATCTCTCTAGGAGCAGGACTGGTCCCTCTACATCTCTCTAGGAGCAGGACTGGTCCCTCTGCATCTCTCTAGGAGCAGGACTGGTCCCTCTGCATCTCTCTAGGAGCAGGACTGGTCCCTCTGCATCTCTCTAGGAGCAGGACTGGTCCCTCTGCATCTCTCTAGGAGCAGGACTGGTCCCTCTGGCCCGTACACTTTAAATCTCTTCTGTTCTTGACAATCGTTTGCTGTATTTTCTTCTTGTTCTTCCCTAGCCCTCCAGGGTACATGTTACACATCATATTGAACATTAATATATCTTATACTCAGCGCTTGGCTTGGACTGAAAGAGGTAACGGTGCTCGTTATGGTTTGCCAGTATTGTTTATTATTAGTAGCAGGAACTCCTCAATGCTTTTGAACCCTCCTGGAGGTTTTAACTTCGACCCTGTTCCTGGAGGGCTACCCCTCCTGGAGGTTTTAACTCCAACCCTGTTCCTGGAGACATACCCTCCTGGAGGTTTTAACTCCAACCCTGTTCCTGGAGAGAAACCCTCCTGGAGGTTTTAACTTCAACCCTGTTCCTGGAGAGATACCCTCCTGGAGGTTTTAACTTCGACCCTGTTCCTGGAGATAAACCCTCCTGGAGGTTTTAACTCCAACCCTGTTCCTGGAGATAAACCCTCCTGGAGGTTTTAACTCCAACCCTGTTCCTGGAGAGATACCCTCCTGGAGGTTTTAACTCCAACCCTGTTCCTGGAGAGATACCCTCCTGGAGGTTTTAACTCCAACCCTGTTCCTGGAGAGAAACCCTCCTGGAGGTTTTAACTCCAATCCTGTTCCTCGAGAGATACCCTCCTGGAGGTTTTAACTCCAACCCTGTTCTTGGAGAGAGACCCTCCTGTAGGTTTATCACCAACCCTGTTCCTGGAGAGATACCCCTCCTGGAGGTTTTAACTCCAATCCTTTTCCTGGAGAGAAACCCTCCTGGAGGTTTTAACTCCAACCCTGTTCCTGGAGAGATACCCTCCTGGAGGTTTTAACTCCAACCCTGTTCCTGGAGAGATACCCCTCCTGGAGGTTTTAACTCCAACCCTGTTCCTGGAGAGAGACCCTCCTGGAGGTTTTAACTCCAACCCTGTTCCTGGAGAGATACCCCTCCTGGTGTATATCTGGTGTATCTCTGGTGTGGTGTATCTCTGGTGTATCTCTGGTGTAGTGTATCTATGGTGTATCTCTGGTGTAGTGTATCTCTGGTGTAGTGTATCTCTGGTGTATCTCTGGTGTATCTCTGGTGTAGTGTATCTCTGGTGTATCTCTGGTGTATCTCTGGTGTAGTGTATCTCTGGTGTAGTGTATCTCTGGTGTATCTCTGGTGTAGTGTATCTCTGGTGTAGTGTAAATCTGGTGTAGTGTATCTCTGGTGTATCTCTGGTGTAGTGTATCTCTGGTGTAGTGTATCTCTGGTGTATCTCTGGTGTAGTGTATCTCTGGTGTATCTCTGGTGTAGTGTATCTCTGGTGTATCTCTGGTGTAGTGTATCTCTGGTGTATCTCTGGTGTAGTGTATCTCTGGTGTATCTCTGGTGTATCTCTGGTGTAGTGTATCTCTGGTGTATATCTGGTGTATCTCTGGTGTAGTGTATCTTTGGTGTAGTGTATCTCTGGTGTATCTCTGGTGTAGTGTATCTCTAGTGTAGTGTATCTCTGGTGTAGTGTATCTCTGGTGTATCTCTGGTGTATCTCTGGTGTATCTCTGGTGTAGTGTATCTCTGGTGTAGTGTATCTCTGGTGTATCTCTGGTGTAGTGTATCTCTGGTGTAGTGTATCTCTGGTGTAGTGTATCTCTGGTGTATCTCTGGTGTAGTGTATCTCTGGTGTATCTCTGGTGTAGTGTATCTCTGGTGTATCTCTGGTGTAGTGTATCTCTGGTGTAGTGTATCTCTGGTGTATCTCTGGTGTATCTCTGGTGTAGTGTATCTCTGGTGTATATCTGGTGTATCTCTGGTGTAGTGTATCTTTGGTGTAGTGTATCTCTGGTGTATCTCTGGTGTATCTCTGGTGTATCTCTGGTGTAGTGTATCTCTGGTGTAGTGTATCTCTGGTGTAGTGTATCTCTGGTGTATCTCTGGTGTAGTGTATCTCTGGTGTATCTCTGGTGTGGTGTATCTCTGGTGTATCTCTGGTGTAGTGTATCTCTAGTGTAGTGTATCTCTGGTGAATCTCTGGTGTATCTCTGGTGTAGTGTATATCTGGTGTAGTGTATATCTCACACATACAGTACAATACAATCCATCCAATCTGTATTATATTACATTACACTGTATTGTCTAATCTGTATTATATGATATATTATACTCTATTGTCCAATCTGTATTATATTACATTATACTGTGTTGTAAAATCTGTATTATATGATATATTATACTGTGTTGTCTAATCTGTATTACAATAATACAATGTGAATATAGATATTATGTGAATATGCATGAATTTAAATACATAGGGTACTAAACAGCACCGTTTGGGACGCAGTCCATATTATCCAATCTGTTTTATATTACATTACAGTCCATATTGTCCAATAAAGTCTTAGAATGACTTTATCCTCCGTTGTCTAGAGCTGTAGGTCTCTCTTCCTACATTCATCTTCTTGCTTTGACCAACACCTGATCATAGAGTATAGTGGAGAGTGACAGAGTTCCAGGTTAAACCAGGTATAGTGGAGAGTGACAGAGTTCCAGGTTAAACCAGGTATAGTGGAGAGTGACAGAGTTCCAGGTTAAACCAGGTATAGTGGAGAGTGACAGAGTTCCAGGTTAAACCAGGTATAGTGGAGAGTGACAGAGTTCCAGGTTAAACCAGGTATAGTGGAGAGTGATAGAGTTCCAGGTTAAACCAGGTATAGTGGAGAGTGACAGCGTTCCAGGTATAGTAGAGAGTGACAGAGTTCCAGGTTAAACCAGGTATAGTGGAGAGTGACAGAGTTCCAGGTTAAACCAGGTATAGTGGAGAGTGACAGAGTTCCAGGTTAAACCAGGTATAGTGGAGAGTGACAGAGTTCCAGGTTAAACCAGGTAGAGTGGAGAGTGACAGAGTTCCAGGTTAAACCAGGTATAGTGGAGAGTGACAGAGTTCCAGGTTAAACCAGGTAGAGTGGAGAGTGACAGAGTTCCAGGTTAAACCAGGTAGAGTGGAGAGTGACAGAGTTCCAGGTCAATAACCAATGATGGTTGTGTGTTGCTGTTGGGGGAGGGTCTACCAGGACAGTAACCAGTCATGGTTGTGTGTTGCTGTTGGGGGAGGGTCTACCAGGACAGTAACCAGTCATGGTTGTGTGTTGCTGTTGGGGGAGGGTCTACCAGGACAGTAACCAGTCATGGTTGTGTGTTGCTGTTGGGGGAGGGTCTACCAGGACAGTAACCAGTCATGGTTGTGTGTTGCTGTTGGGGGGAGGGTCTACCAGGACAGTAACCAGTCATGGTTGTGTGTTGCTGTTGGGGGAGGGTCTACCAGGACAGTAACCAGTCATGGTTGTGTGTTGCTGTTGGGGGAGGGTCTACCAGGACAGTAACCAGTCATGGTTGTGTGTTGCTGTTGGGGGGAGGGTCTACCAGGACAGTAACCAGTCATGGTTGTGTGTTGCTGTTGGGGGGAGGGTCTACCAGGACAGTAACCAGTCATGGTTGTGTGTTGCTGTTGGGGGAGGTTCTACCAGGACAGTAACCAGTCATGGTTGTGTGTTGCTGTTTGGGGGAGGGTCTACCAGGATGTTAACCAGTGATACTCCAATCTTGATTCGCAGGCAAACAACCAAGTCGATATACAGTTTTCTCTTCCATCTCTCTATTCCTCCTCTCCTCCTTCCTCCCCCGTCTCGGCGAGGAGCATCCAGGTCTCTCTGTTCCTCTCTTCCATCTCTCTATTCCCCCTCTCCTCCTTCCTCCCCCGTCTCGGCGAGGAGCATCCAGGTCTCTCTGTTATCTCTCTATTCCTCCTCTCCTCCTTCCTCCCCCGTCTCGGCGAGGAGCATCCAGGTCTCTCTGTTATCTCTCTATTCCTCCTCTCCTCCTTCCTCCCCCGTTTCGGCGAGGAGCATCCAGTTCTCTCTGTTCCTCATGAGGCCTTCCAACAGTGGAGAACAGGAGTCAAACATCCCAGACAGAGTCTGAGAAAGGAGAGAGAGAGAGAGAGGGGGAGAGAGAGAGGGAGAGAGAGGGGGAGAGAGAGAGAGAGAGGGCGGGAGGGGGGAATGAGGAAGAGAGAGAGAGAGGGGGAAGGAGGAGGAGAGAGAGAGAGAGAGAGAGAGGGAGAGAGAGGGAGGAAGAGAGAGGGAGAGAGGGAGAGAGAGAGAGGGAGAGAGACGGGGAGAGAGAGGGAGGGAGGGAGGAAGAGAGAGGGAGAGAGAGAGAGAGACAGAGAGGGAGAGAGAGAGGGGGAGGGAGGAGAGAAAGAGAAAGCAAAAAATACAAAGTCATACATTTCCGAGGGCCAACAAAGGTATAACACACACACAGTTATATAGACTAGTACCCACCCAGGTTATATAGACTAGTACCCACCCAGGTTATATAGACTAGTACCCACCCAGGTTATATAGACTAGTACCCATCCAGGTTATATAGACTAGTACCCACTAAGGTTATATAGACTAGTACCCACCCAGGTTATATAGACTAGTACCCACCCAGGTTATATAGACTAGTACCCACCCAGGTTATATTATATAGACTAGTACCCACCCAGGTTATATAGACTAGTACCCACCCAGGTTATATAGACTAGTACCCACCCAGGTTATATAGACTAGTACCCACCCAGGTTATATAGACTAGTACCCACCCAGGTTATATAGACTAGTACCCACCCAGGTTATATAGACTAGTACCCACCCAGGTTATATAGACTAGTACCCACCCAGGTTATATAGACTGGTACCCACCCAGGTTATATAGACTAGTACCCACCCAGGTTATATAGACTAGTACCCACCCAGGTTATATAGACTAGTACCCACCCAGGTTATATAGACTAGTACCCACCCAGGTTATATAGACTAGTACCCACCTAGGTTATATAGACTAGTACCCACCCAGGTTATATAGACTAGTAGCCACCAAGGTTATATAGACTAGTACCCACCTAGGTTATATAGACTAGTACCCACCCAGGTTATATAGACTAGTACCCAGGTTATATAGACTAGTACCCACCCAGGTTATATAGACTAGTACCCACCCAGGTTATATAGACTAGTACCCACCCAGGTTATATAGACTAGTACCCACCCAGGTTATATAGACTAGTACCCACCCAGGTTATATAGACTAGTACCCACCCAGGTTATATAGACTAGTACCCACCCCCAGGTTTATATAGATAGTACCCACCAGGTTATATAGACAGGTTATATAGACTAGTACCCACCCAGGTTATATAGACTAGTACCCACCCAGGTTATATAGACTAGTACCCACCCAGGTTATATAGACTAGTACCCACCCAGGTTATATAGACAGGTTATCTAGACTAGTACGCACCCAGGTTATATAGACTAGTACCCACCCAGGTTATATAGACTAGTACCCACCCAGGTATATAGACGATTATATAGACTAGTACCACCCAGGTATATAGACTAGTACCCACCCAGGTGTATATTAGACTAGTACCCACCCAGGTTATATATAGTTATAGCACTAATACCTACCAGGTTATATAGACATAGTACCCCCCCCAGGTGAGATAGACGTAGTACCCCCCGGGTTCATAGACTGGTTATATAGACTAGTACCCACCCAGGTTATATAGACTAGTATATAGACTAGTACCCACCCAGTTATATAGACTAGTACCGCCCGGTTATAGACTAGTACCCACCCAGGTTATATAGACTAGTACCCACCCGGGTTATATAGACTGGTTATATAGACTAGTACCCACCCAGGTTATATAGACTAGTACCCACCCAGGTTATATAGACTGGTTATATAGACTAGTACCCACCCAGGTTATATTGACTAGTACCCACCCAGGTTATATAGACTGGTTATATAGACTAGTACCCACCCAGGTTATATAGACTAGTACCCACCCAGGTTATATAGACTAGTACCCACCCAGGTTATATAGACTTGTACCCACCCAGGTTATATAGACTAGTACCCACCCAGGTTATATAGACTAGTACCCACCCAGGTTATATAGACTAGTACCCACCCAGGTATATAGACTAGTACCCACCCAGGTTAATAGACTAGTACCCACCCAGGTTATATAGACTAGTACCCACCCAGGTTATATAGACTAGTACCCACCCAGGTTATATAGACTAGTACCCACCCAGGTTATATAGACTAGTACCCACCCAGGTTATATAGACTAGTACCCACCCAGGTTATATAGACTAGTACCCACCAAGGTTATATAGACTAGTACCCACCCAGGTTATATAGACTAGTACCCACCCAGGTTATATAGACTGGTTATATAGACTAGTACCCACCCAGGTTATATAGACTATTACCCACCCAGGTTATATAGACTGGTACCCACCCAGGTTATATAGACTGGTACCCACCCAGGTTATATAGACTAGTTCCCACCCAGGTTATATAGACTGGTTATATAGACTAGTACCCACCAAGGTTATATAGACTAGTACCCACCCAGGTTATATAGACTAGTACCCACCCAGGTTATATAGACTGGTTATATAGACTGGTACCCACCCAGGTTATATAGACTAGTACCCACCCAGGTTATATAGACTAGTACCCACCCAGGTTATATAGACTAGTACCCACCCAGGTTATATAGACTAGTACCCACCCAGGTTATATAGACTAGTACCCACCCAGGTTATATAGACTAGTACCCACCCAGGTTATATAGACTAGTACCCGCCCAGGTTATATAGACTAGTACCCACCCAGGTTATATAGACTAGTACCCACCCAGGTTATATAGACTAGTACCCAGGTTATATAGACTAGTACCCAGGTTATATAGACTAGTACCCACCCAGGTTATATAGACTAGTACCCACCCAGGTTATATAGACTGGTTATATAGACTAGTACCCACCCAGGTTATATAGACTAGTACCCACCCAGGTTATATAGACTATTACCCACCCAGGTTATATAGACTAGTACCCACCCAGGTTATATAGACTAGTACCCTCCCAGGTTATATAGACTAGTACCCACCCAGGTTATATAGACTAGTACCCACCCAGGTTATATAGACTAGTACCCACCCAGGTTATATAGACTAGTACCCACCCAGGTTATATAGACTAGTACCCACCCAGGTTATATAGACTAGTACCCGCCCGGGTTATATAGACTAGTAACCACCCAGGTTATATAGACTAGTACCCACCCAGGTTATATAGACTAGTACCCACCCAGGTTATATAGACTAGTACCCACCCAGGTTATATAGACTAGTGCCCACCCAGATTATATAGACTAGTACCCACCACCGGTTATAGACTAGTACCCACCCAGGTTATATAGACTAGTACCCACCCAGGTTATATAGACTAGTACCCACCCAGGTTATAGACTAGTACCCACCCAGGTTATATAGACTAGTACCCACCCAGGTTATATAGACTAGTACCCACCCAGGTTATATAGACTAGTACCCAGGTTATATAGACTAGTACCCACCCAGGTTATATAGACTAGTACCCACCCAGGTTATATAGACCAGTACCCACCCAGGTTATATAGACTGGTTATATAGACTAGTACCCACCCAGGTTATATATACTGGTTATATAGACTAGTACCCAGGTTATATAGACTAGTACCCACCCAGGTTATATAGACTAGTACCCACCCAGGTTATATAGACTAGTACCCAGGTTATATAGACTGGTACCCACCAGGTTATATAGACTAGTACCCACCCAGGTTATATAGACTATACCCACCCAGGTTATATAGACTAGTACCCACCCAGGTTATATAGATAGTACCCACCCGGGTTATATAGACTAGTACCCACCCAGGTTATATAGACTAGTACCCACCCAGGTTATATAGACTAGGACCCACCCAGGTTATATAGACTAGTACCCACCCAGGTTATATAGACTGGTACCCACCCAGGTTATATAGACTAGTACCCACCCAGGTTATATAGACTAGTACCCACCCAGGTTATATAGACTAGTACCCACCCAGGTTATATAGACTAGTTCCCACCCAGGTTATATAGACTAGTACCCACCCTGGTTATATAGACTAGTACCCACCCAGGTTATATAGACTAGTAGCCACCAAGGTTATATAGACTAGTACCCACCTAGGTTATATAGACTAGTACCCACCCAGGTTATATAGACTAGTACCCAGGTTATATAGACTAGTACCCACCCAGGTTATATAGACCAGTACCCACCCAGGTTATATAGACTAGTACCCACCCAGGTTATATAGACTAGTACCCACCCCAGGTTATAGACTAGTACCCCCCAGGTTATATAGACTAGTACCCACCCAGGTTATATAGACAGGTTATATAGATTAGTACCCACCCAGGTTATATAGACTAGTACCCACCCAGGTTATATAGACTAGTACCCACCCAGGTTATATAGACTAGTACCCACCCAGGTTATATAGACAGGTTATCTAGACTAGTACGCACCCAGGTTATATAGACTAGTACCCACCCAGGTTATATAGACTAGTACCCACCCAGGTTATATAGACAGGTTATATAGACTAGTACCCACCCAGGTTATATAGACTAGTACCCACCCAGGTTATATAGACTAGTACCCACCCAGGTTATATAGACTAGTTATATAGACTAGTACCCACCCAGGTTATATAGACTAGTACCCGCCCAGGTTATATAGACTAGTACCCACCCGGGTTATATAGACTGGTTATAGACTAGTACCCACCCAGGTTATATAGACTAGTACCCACCCAGGTTATATAGACTAGTTATATAGACTAGTACCCACCCAGGTTATATAGACTAGTACCCGCCCAGGTTATATAGACTAGTACCCACCCAGGTTATATAGACTAGTACCCACCCGGGTTATATAGACTGGTTATATAGACTAGTACCCACCCAGGTTATATAGACTAGTACCCACCCAGGTTATATAGACTGGTTATATAGACTAGTACCCACCCAGGTTATATTGACTAGTACCCACCCAGGTTATATAGACTGGTTATATAGACTAGTACCCACCCAGGTTATATAGACTAGTACCCACCCAGGTTATATAGACTAGTACCCACCCAGGTTATATAGACTTGTACCCACCCAGGTTATATAGACTAGTACCCACCCAGGATATAGACTAGTACCCACCCAGGTTATATAGACTAGTACCCACCCAGGTTATATAGACTAGTACCCACCCAGGTTATATAGACTAGTACCCACCCAGGTTATATAGACTAGTACCCACCCAGGTTATATAGACTAGTACCCACCCAGGATATATAGACTAGTACCCACCCAGGTTATATAGACTAGTACCCACCCAGGTTTATAGACTAGTACCCACCCAGGTTATATAGACTAGTACCCACCAGGTTATATAGACTAGTACCCACCCAGGTTATATAGACTAGTACCCACCCAGGTTATATAGAGACGTACCCCCAGGTTATATAGACTAGTACCCACCCAGGTTATATAGACTAGTACCCACCCAGGTATATAGACTAGTACCCACCCAGGTTATATAGACTAGTACCCACCCAGGTTATATAGACTAGTACCCACCCAGGTTATATAGACTAGTACCCACCCAGTTATATAGACTAGTTACCCACCCAGAGGTTATAGACTAGTACCCACCCAGGTTATATAGACTAGTACCCACCAAGGTTATATAGACTAGTACCCACCCAGGTTATATAGACTAGTACCCACCCAGGTTATATAGACTGGTTATATAGACTAGTACCCACCCAGGTTATATAGACTATTACCCACCCAGGTTATATAGACTGGTACCAACCCAGGTTATATAGACTGGTACCCACCCAGGTTATATAGACTAGTTCCCACCCAGGTTATATAGACTGGTTATATAGACTAGTACCCACCCAGGTTATATAGACTAGTACCCACCCAGGTTATATAGACTGGTTATATAGACTGGTACCCCCCAGGTTATATAGACTAGTACCCACCCAGGTTATATAGACTAGTACCCACCCAGGTTATATAGACTAGTACCCACCCAGGTTATATAGACTAGTACCCACCCAGGTTATATAGACTAGTACCCACCCAGGTTATATAGACTAGTACCCACCAGGTTATATAGACTAGTACCCACCCAGGTTATATAGACTAGTACCCCCCAGGTTATAGACTAGTACCCACCAGGTTATATAGACTAGTACCCACCCAGGTTATATAGACTAGTACCCAGGTTTATAGACTAGTACCCAGGTTATATAGACTAGTACCCACCCAGGTTATAGACTAGTACCCACCCAGGTTTATAGACTGGTTATATAGACTAGTACCCACCCAGGTTATATAGACTAGTACCCACCCAGGTTATATAGACTATTACCCACCCAGGTTATATAGACTAGTACCCACCCAGGTTATATAGACTAGTACCCTCCCAGGTTATATAGACTAGTACCCACCCAGGTTATATAGACTAGTACCCACCCAGGTTATATAGACTAGTACCCACCCAGGTTATATAGACTAGTACCCACCCAGGTTATATAGACTAGTACCCACCCAGGTTATATAGACTAGTACCCGCCCGGGTTATATAGACTAGTAACCACCCAGGTTATATAGACTAGTACCCACCCAGGTTATATAGACTAGTACCCACCCAGGTTATATAGACTAGTACCCACCCAGGTTATATAGACTAGTACCCACCCAGGTTATATAGACTAGTACCCACCCAGGTATATAGACTAGTACCCACCCAGGTTATATAGACTAGTACCCACCCAGGTTATATTGACTAGTACCCACCCAGGTTATATAGACTAGTACCCACCCAGGTTATATAGACTAGTACCCACCCAGGTTATATAGACTAGTACCCAGGTTATATAGACTAGTACCCACCCAGGTTATATAGACTAGTACCCACCCAGGTTATATAGACCAGTACCCACCCAGGTTATATAGACTGGTTATATAGACTAGTACCCACCCAGGTTATATATACTGGTTATATAGACTAGTACCCAGGTTATATAGACTAGTACCCACCCAGGTTATATAGACTAGTACCCACCCAGGTTATATAGACTAGTACCCAGGTTATATAGACTGGTACCCACCCAGGTTATATAGACTAGTACCCACCCAGGTTATATAGACTAGTACCCACCCAGGTTATATAGACTAGTACCCACCCAGGTTATATAGACTAGTACCCACCCGGGTTATATAGACTAGTACCCACCCAGGTTATATAGACTAGTACCCACCCAGGTTATATAGACTAGGACCCACCCAGGTTATATAGACTAGTACCCACCCAGGTTATATAGACTAGTAACCACCCGGGTTATATAGACTAGTACCCGCCCAGGTTATATAGACTAGTACCCACCCAGGTTATATAGACTAGTACCCACCCAGGTTATATAGACTAGTACCCACCCAGGTTATATAGACTGGTTATATAGACTAGTACCCACCCAGGTTATATAGACTAGTACCCACCCAGGTTATATAGACTAGTACCCACCCAGGTTATATAGACTAGTACCCACCCAGGTTATATAGACTGGTACCCACCCAGGTTATATAGACTAGTACCCACCCAGGTTATATAGACTAGTACCCACCCAGGTTATATAGACTAGTACCCACCCAGGTTATATAGACTAGTACCCACCCAGGTTATATAGAGGGTGAATGGACTGGTACCCACCCAGGTTATATACAGGGTGAATGGACTGGTACCCACCTGGTATAAAGGACGGCACATCCCATCGATGTAGTTGACCTGCATGTGAGGTAGACGAGTGCTGTTGTCTCTGTTCATCATGTCCTGGGGACAAACAGATGGCACTTATCGTCCCCTCTGCAATAACCACAAACCTACTACCCTACCATGCTCTTCCAACTGGGCCACTCAGAACCAGATGGGCTACTCACTCAGAACCAGATGGGCTACTCCCTCAGAACCAGATGGGCTACTCACTCAGAACCAGATGGGCTACTTGCTCAGAACCAGATGGGCTACTCCCTCAGAACCAGATGGGCTACTCACTCAGAACCAGATGGGCTACTCACTCAGAACCAGATGGGCTACTTGCTCAGAACCAGATGGGCTACTCCCTCAGAACCAGATGGGCTACTCACTCAGAACCAGATGGGCTACTCACTCAGAACCAGATGGGCTACTCACTCAGAACCAGATGGGCTACTCACTCAGAACCAGATGGGCTACTCACTCAGAACCAGATGGGCTACTCACTCAAACAAAGTTCAGCAGGAGTCAGATTAAAGGATTGACACTGAGTTGAAACAATAATATGAGTTTAAACGTTGTCTCGCAGGTCAGAGGTCAACTGAGTTAAACATGTTGTCTCGCAGGTCAGAGGGTCAACTGAGTTAAACATGTTGTCTCGCAGGTCAGAGGGTCAACTGAGTTAAACATGTTGTCTCGCAGGTCAGAGGGTCAACTGAGTTAAACATGTTGTCTCGCAGGTCAGAGGGTCAACTGAGTTAAACATGTTGTCTCGCAGGTCAGAGGGTCAACTGAGTTAAACATGTTGTCTTGCAGGTCTAAAGGTCAACTGAGTTAAACATGTTGTCTTGCAGGTCAAAAGGTCAACTGAGTTAAAACATGTTGTCTTGCAGGTCAGAGGTCAACTGAGTTAAAACATGTTGTCTTGCAGGTCAAAAGGTCAACTGAGTTAAACATGTTGTCCTGCAGGTCAAAGGTCAACTGAGTTGAAACATGTTGTCCTGCAGGTCAAAGGTCAACTGAGTTAAACATGTTGTCCTGCAGGTCAGAGGTCAACTGAGTTAAACAGGTTTGATGTTGAACTAAGTTCCAGGCAGCGATAGCTACTTACAACAGGTTTGATGTTGAACTAAGTTCCAGGCAGCGATAGCTACTTACAACAGGTTTGATGTTGAACTAAGTTCCAGGCAGCGATAGCTACTTACAGCAGGTTTGATGTTGAACTAAGTTCCAGGCAGCGATAGCTACTTACAACAGGTTTGATGTTGAACTAAGTTCCAGGCAGCGATAGCTACTTACAACAGGTTTGATGTTGAACTAAGTTCCAGGCAGCGATAGCTACTTACAACAGGTTTGATGTTGAACTAAGTTCCAGGCAGCGATAGCTACTTACAACAGGTTTAATGTTGAACTAAGTTCCAGGCAGCGATAGCTACTTACAACAGGTTTGATGTTGAACTAAGTTCCAGGCAGCGATAGCTACTTACAACAGGTTTAATGTTGAACTAAGTTCCAGGCAGCGATAGCTACTTACAACAGGTTTGATGTTGAACTCTTCTTTCTCTCGGTCTCCTTGAGCAAAAAACTCAGATGCCACCAGCTTAGCTGTCTGAGGAGGGAGAGAATGAGGGATAAAGTGTGTGTGTGTGTGTGTGTGTGTGTGTGTGTGTGTGTGTGTCTGTGTGTGTGTGTTACCCTCTTCTGAATATGCCAAGGCTTTGTAATGGCAGCAATATCGCTGGCTGTCATCAGCATCGACCTGTGGGAGACACACACACACACACACACACACACCACTGGATCAGAGTCGATCACGACCAGATGGTCTATAATAGTCCACTATATAGGGAATAGGGCTCTGGTCTAAAGTAGTGCACTATATAGGGAATAGGGCCCTGGTCTATAGTAGTGCACTATATAGGGAATAGGGCTCTGGTCTATAGTAGTGCCACTATATAGGGAATAGGGTGTCATAAAGCAGTGCACTACGTAAGGCAGAGATAGTGTGTCCCAAACGGGACCCTAGCGCACTACTTTAGGCCAGCGCCCATAGGGCTGCAGTCTATAGTAGTGCGCTACGTAGGGTTTAGGGTGCTCACCTTAGTAAGTCTCTGTGCCTGTCCTCCTCCCACCTCACTCCTCTCTGACCCAGTTCAAAGAACTCTGCCCTCCTCCTGAACACACACACACACACACACACACACACACACACACACACACACACACACACACACACACAGAGTGAGAGAGTAAGGCTACCACAGAGTCTCCCCTGCTAGATGTATAATCACATGGTAAACTGGGGCAGAGCTCCCTGCCCTCCAGGACCTCTATACCAGGCGGTGTCAGAGATGTATAATCACATGGTAAACTGGGGCAGAGCTCCCTGCCCTCCAGGACCTCTATACCAGGCGGTGTCAGAGATGTATATCACATGGTAAACTGGGCAGAGCTCCCTGCCTTCCAGGACCTCTATACCAGGCGGTGTCAGAGATGTATAATCACATGGTAAACTGGGGCAGAGCTCCCTGCCCTCCAGGACCTCTATACCAGGCGGTGTCAGAGATGTATAATCACATGGTAAACTGGGGCAGAGCTCCCTGCCTCCAGGACCTCTATACCAGGCGGTGTCAGAGATGTATAATCACATGGTAAACTGGGGCAGAGCTCCCTGCCCTCCAGGACCTCTATACCAGGCGGTGTCAGAGATGTATAATCACATGGTAAACTGGGGCAGAGCTCCCTGCCCTCCAGGACCTCTATACCAGGCGGTGTCAGAGATGTATAATCACATGGTAAACTGGAGCAGAGCTCCCTGCCCTCCAGGACCTCTATACCAGGGCGGTGTCAGAGATGTATAATCACATGGTAAACTGGGGCAGAGCTCCCTGCCCTCCAGGACCTCTATACCAGGCGGTGTCAGAGATGTATAACCACATGGTAAACTGGGGCAGAGCTCCCTGCCCTCCAGGACCTCTATACCAGGCGGTGTCAGAGATGGTTAATCACATGGTAAACTGGGGCAGAGCTCCCTGCCCTCCAGGACCTCTATACCAGGCGGTGTCCGAGATGGTTAATCACATGGTAAACTGGGGCAGAGCTCCCTGCCCTCCAGGACCTCTATACCAGGCGGTGTCAGAGATGTATAATCACATGGTAAACTGGGGCAGAGCTCCCTGCCCTCCAGGACCTCTATACCAGGCGGTGTCAGAGATGTATAATCACATGGTAAACTGGAGCAGAGCTCCCTGCCCTCCAGGACCTCTATACCAGGCGGTGTCAGAGATGTATAATCACATGGTAAACTGGGGCAGAGCTCCCTGCCCTCCAGGACCTCTATACCAGGCGGTGTCAGAGATGTATAACCACATGGTAAACTGGGGCAGAGCTCCCTGCCCTCCAGGACCTCTATACCAGGCGGTGTCAGAGATGGTTAATCACATGGTAAACTGGGGCAGAGCTCCCTGCCCTCCAGGACCTCTATACCAGGCGGTGTCCGAGATGGTTAATCACATGGTAAACTGGGGCAGAGCTCCCTGCCCTCCAGGACCTCTATACCAGGCGGTGTCCGAGATGGTTAATCACATGGTAAACTGGGGCAGAGCTCCCTGCCCTCCAGGACCTCTATACCAGGCGGTGTCCGAGATGTATAATCACATGGTAAACTGGGGCAGAGCTCCCTGCCTTCCAGGACCTCTATACCAGGCGGTGTCAGAGATGTATAATCACATGGTAAACTGGGGCAGAGCTCCCTGCCCTCCAGGACCTCCATACCAGGCGGTGTCAGAGATGTATAATCACATGGTAAACTGGGGCAGAGCTCCCTGCCCTCCAGGACCTCTATACCAGGCGGTGTCCGAGATGTATAATCACATGGTAAACTGGGGCAGAGCTCCCTGCCCTCCAGGACCTCTATACCAGGCGGTGTCCGAGACGTATAATCACATGGTAAACTGGGGCAGAGCTCCCTGCCCTCCAGGACCTCTATACCAGGCGGTGTCAGAGATGTATAATCACATGGTAAACTGGGGCAGAGCTCCCTGCCTTCCAGGACCACTATAGCAGGCGGTGTCAGAGGAAGGCCCTAAAAATGGTCAAAGACTCCAGCCACCGTAGTCACGGCTGGTTCTCTCTGCTACAGCACGCAACAGGACCCTGGACAGGCTTCTACCCCCAAGTCATAAAACTGCTAAACAGCTAGTTAAACTAAACAGCGACCCAGGCAATCTGCACTGACCCCTGACCCCTCTCATCACGTATACTGCTGTTACTGTCTATTATCTATCCTTTACCCCTACCTACAGTATACTGCTGTTACTGTATTATCTATCCTTTACCCCTACCTACAGTATACTGCTGTTACTGTCTATTATCTATCCTTTACCCCTACCTACAGTATACTGCTGTTACTGTCTATTATCTATCCTTTACCCCTACCTACAGTATACTGCTGTTACGGTCTATTATCTATCCTTTACCCCTACCTACAGTATACTGCTGTTACTGTCTATTATCTATCCTGTACCCCTACATATATGCGACAGTTCAAAAGTTGGGGGTCACTTAGAAATGTCTGTGTTTTTTTAAAGAAAAGCACAACATTTTGTCCATTAAAATAACATCAAATTGATCAGAAATACAGTGTAGACATTGTTAATGTTGTAAATGACTATTGTAGCTGGAAACTGAGGATTTTTAATGGAATATCTACATAGGTGTACAGAGGCCCATTATCAGCAACCATCACTCCTGTGTTCCAATGGCACGTTGTTAGCTAATCCAAGTTTATAATTTTAAAAGGCTAATTGATCATTAGAAAAACCCTTTTGAAATGATGTTAGCACAGCTGAAAACTGTTGTTCTGATTAAAGAAGCAATAAAACTGGCCTGTAGACTAGTTGAGTATCTGGAGCATCAGCATTTGTGGGTTCGATTACAGGCTCAAAATGGCCAGAAACAAAGAACTTTCTTCTGAAACTCGTCAGTCTATTCTTGTTCTGAGAAATGAAGGCTATTCCATGTGAGAACTTACCAATAAACTGAAGATCTCGTACAACGCTGTGTACTACTCCCTTCACAGAACAGCACAAACTGGCCCTAACCAGAATAGAAAGAGGGGTGGGAGGCCCCGGTGCACAACTGAGCAAGAGGACAAGTACATTAGAGTGTCTAGTTTGAGAAAACAGACGCCTCACAAAGTCCTCAACTGGCAGCTTTCATTAAATATTACCCGCAAAACACCAGTCTCAACGTCAACAGTGAAGAAGCGACTCCGGGATTCAGGCCTTCTAGGCAGAGTTGCAATAGAAAAAGCCATTTCTCAGACTGGCCAATAAAAAGAAGAGATTAAGACGGGCAAAAGAACACAGTCACTGGACAGAGGAAGATTGGGAAAAAAAGTGTTATGTCTAATGCCTTCCATCAAAATGATGGCCGGTCCAAGCAAGCACAGGTTACACCTGAAGCACGAGGCAGCGAGTGGTGAACTTCATCAACAACTATACAGAGGATAATGCAATAGTATTACCAGGACTCTCCTGGATTCGGATCCAAGGCCTCAAATCTGCTTGGCAAATAGCTGATGATGACCAGACCCCTCTGACCCACAGAAGAGGTGAGGCGAGGCGGGCTGGGCCGGATTTGACACCTTAATATACATATATATATATATATATATATATATATACATTATTTATGTATACCTTTATTTAACTAGGCAAGTCAGTTAAGAACAAATTCTTATTTTCAATGACGGCCTACTGGGGAAGAGTGGGTTAACTGCCTTGTTCAGGGGGCAGAACGACAGATTTTTTACCTTGTCAGCTCAGGGATTCGATCCAGCAACCTTTCGGTTACTGGCCCAACGCTCTAAACACTAGGCTACCTGTCGCTAGGCTACCTGTCGCTAGGCTACCTGTCGCTAGGCTACCTGTCGCTAGGCTACCTGTCGCTAGGCTACCTGTCGCCCAATATATAGTAAAGTATACATACTCCATATAGACAGCATATAAGTAGTTATAATAAAGTATACATACTCCATATAGACAGCATATAAGTAGATATATAGTATAGTATACATACTCCATATAGACAGCATATAAGTAGATATATAGTAAAGTATACATACTCTATATAGACAGCATATACGTAGATATATAGTATGGTATACATACTCCATATAGACAACATATACGTAGATATATAGTATAGTATACATACTCCATATAGACAGCATATACGTAGATATATAGTAAAGTATACATACTCCATATAGACAGCATATACGTAGATATATAGTATAGTATACATACTCCATATAGACAACATATAAGTAGTTATAACAGTAAAGTATACATACTCCATATAGACAGCATATACGTAGATATATAGTAAAGTATACATACTCCATATAGAAGCATATACGTAGATATATAGTAAAGTATACATACTCCATATAGACAACATATACATAGATATATAGTATAGTATACATACTCTATATAGACAACATATACGTAGATATATAGTAAAGTATACATACTCCATATAGACAGCATATACGTAGATATATAGTATAGTATACATACTCTATATAGACAACATATACGTAGATATATAGTAAAGTATACATACTCCATATAGACAGCATATACGTAGATATATAGTAAAGTATACATACTCTATATAGACAGCATATACGTAGATATATAGTAAAGTATACATACTCCATATAGACAGCATATACGTAGATATATAGTAAAGTATACATACTCCATATAGAAGCATATACGTAGATATATAGTAAAGTATACATACTCCATATAGACAACATATACGTAGATATATAGTATAGTATACATACTCTATATAGACAACATATACGTAGATATATAGTAAAGTATACATACTCCATATAGACAGCATATACGTAGATATATAGTATAGTATACATACTCTATATAGACAACATATACGTAGATATATAGTAAAGTATACATACTCCATATAGACAGCATATACGTAGATATATAGTATAGTATACATACTCTATATAGACAACATATACGTAGATATATAGTAAAGTATACATACTCCATATAGACAACATATACGTAGATATATAGTAAAGTATACATACTCCATATAGACAGCATATACGTAGATATATAGTAAATTATACATACTCTATAAAGACAGCATATACGTAGATATATAGTATAGTATACATACTCTATATAGACAACATATACGTAGATATATAGTAAAGTATACATACTCTATATAGACAACATATACGTAGATATATAGTAAAGTATACATACTCCATATAGACAACATATACGTAGATATATAGTAAAGTATACATACTCCATATAGACAGCATATACGTAGATATATAGTAAAGTATACATACTCCATATAGACAACATATACGTAGATATATAGTATAGTATACATACTCCATATAGACAGCATATACGTAGATATATAGTAAAGTATACATACTCCATATAGACAGCATATACGTAGATATATAGTATAGTATACATACTCCATATAGACAGCATATACGTAGATATATAGTAAAGTATACATACTCCATATAGACAACATATACGTAGATATATAGTATAGTATACATACTCTATATAGACAACATATACGTAGATATATAGTATAGTATACATACTCCATATAGACAGCATATACGTAGATATATAGTAAAGTATACATACTCCATATAGACAGCTTATACGTAGATATATAGTATAGTATACATACTCCATATAGACAGCATATACGTATATATATATAGTATAGTATACATACTCCATATAGACAGCATATACGTAGACATATAGTAAAGTATACATACTCCATATAGACAGCATATACGTAGATATATAGTAAAGTATACATACTCCATATAGAAGCATATACATAGATATATAGTAAAGTATACATACTCCATATAGAC
>NW_021823319.1:2166028-2233757 GCF_901001165.1 Salmo trutta | reverse complement strand
CATGGTGTTTGCAACACCAGGGTTGTGGGTCTGATTCCCACGGGGGCCAGTACGGAGAAGAAAAAAAAAGGAATGTATGCATTCACTACTGTAAGTCGCTCTGGATAAGAGCGTCTCGCTAAATGACTAAAATGTAAAATCCCTGAAAAGATATCAAAAAGGAAGGTCCAAGCATCTTCGACAGAGGGGGATCAAGATGATTCTATATTTACAGAGGCCGGGTCATGAAGGAAGGCTTGCTCATTCAAGTTTTTTTTAACCAAGCGTCTATGACAAATCAGGTCAGGTCTTTTCACTGAGCAGCCAATAAGAACACAGGCTGTAAAACAGTGATCACTAAGGTCATTACAGAAAACACCAGACTGATACCTAGCAGGATTTATTTGTGAGGATAACATCGAGGAGAGTATCCCTTTTCTGGGTGTTTGGAGTCATACCTTGTGGGATTGATAATAATCTGAGAAGGATTTAGGGAGTCCCATTGCTTTAGGACTTGGTCAGGTGGTTTAAGCATGTCCCAGTTTAGGTCACCTAGCAGGACAAATTCAGACTTAGTGTAAGGGGCCAGGAGAGAGCTTAGGGCAGGTAGGGTACAGGTAGGGTACAGGCCGGTGCTGAGGGCAGGTAGGGTACAGGTAGGGTACAGGCCGGTGCTGAGGGCAGGTAGGGTACAGGTAGGGTACAGGCCGGTGCTGAGGGCAGGTAGGGTACAGGCCGGTGCTTAGGGCAGGTAGGGTACAGGCCGGTGCTGAGGGCAGGTAGGGTACAGGTAGGGTTCAGGCCGGTGCTGAGGACAGGTAGGGTACAGGCCGGTGCTGAGGGCAGGTAGGGTACAGGTAGGGTACAGGCCGGTGCTGAGGGCAGGTAGGGTACAGGTAGGGTACAGGCCGGTGCTGAGGGCAGGTAGGGTACAGGCCGGTGCTTAGGGCAGGTAGGGTACAGGCCGGTGCTGAGGGCAGGTAGGGTACAGGTAGGGTTCAGGCCGGTGCTGAGGACAGGTAGGGTACAGGCCGGTGCTGAGGGCAGGTAGGGTACAGGCCGGTGCTGAGGGCAGGTAGGGTACAGGCCGGTGCTGAGGGCAGGTAGGGTACAGGCCGGTGCTGAGGGCAGGTGGGGTACAGGCCGGTGCTGAGGGCAGGTAGGGTACAGGCCGGTGCTGAGGGCAGGTGGGGTACAGGCCGGTGCTTAGGGCAGGTAGGGTACAGGTAGGGTACAGGCCGGTGCTGAGGGCAGGTAGGGTACAGGCCGGTGCTGAGGGCAGGTGGGGTACAGGCCGGTGCTTAGGGCAGGTAGGGTACAGGCCGGTGCTTAGGGCAGGTAGGGTACAGGTAGGGTACAGGCCGGTGCTTAGGGCAGGTAGGGTACAGGCCGGTGCTTAGGGCAGGTAGGGTACAGGTAGGGTACAGGCCGGTGCTTAGGGCAGGTAGGGTACAGGCCGGTGCTTAGGGCAGGTAGGGTACAGGCCGGTGCTGAGGGCAGGTAGGGTACAGGCCGGTGTTTAGGGCAGGTAGGGTACAGGCCGGTGCTGAGGGCAGGTAGGGTACAGGCCGGTGCTGAGGGCGGGTAGGGTACAGGCCGGTGCTGAGGGCGGGTAGGGTACAGGCCGGTGCTGAGGGCGGGTAGGGTACAGGCCGGTGCTGAGGGCGGGTAGGGTACAGGCCGGTGCTGAGGGCGGGTAGGGTACAGGCCGGTGCTGAGGGCGGGTAGGGTACAGGCCGGTGCTGAGGGCAGGTAGGGTACAGGCCGGTGCTGAGGGCGGGTAGGGTACAGGCCGGTGCTGAGGGCAGGTAGGGTACAGGCCGGTGCTGAGGGGGGTAGGGTACAGGCCGGTGCAGAGGCGGGTAGGGTACAGGCCGGTGCTGAGGGCGGTTAGGGTACAGGCCGGTGCTGAGGGCGGGTAGGGTACAGGCCGGTGCTGAGGGCAGGTAGGGTACAGGCCGGTGCTTATGGCGGGTAGGGTACAGGCCGGGGCTGAGGGGGGGTAGGGGACAGGCCGGTGCTGAGGGGGTAGGGTACAGGCCAGTGCTTAGGGCAGGTAGGGTACAGGCCGGTGCTTAGGGCAGGTAGGGTACAGGTAGGGTACAGGCCGGTGCTTAGGGCAGGTAGGGTACAGGTAGGGTACAGGCCGGTGCTTAGGGCAGGTAGGGTACAGGTAGGGTTCAGGCCGGTGCTGAGGACAGGTAGGGTACAGGCCGGTGCTTAGGGCAGGTAGGGTACAGGCCGGTGCTGAGGGCAGGTAGGGTACAGGCCGGTGCTGAGGGCAGGTTGGGTACAGACCGGTGCTGAGGGCAGTTGGGGTACAGGCCGGTGCTGAGGGCGGGTAGGGTACAGGCCGGTGCTGAGGGCAGGTGGGGTACAGGCCGGTGCTTAGGGCAGGTAGGGTACAGGCCGGTGCTTAGGGCAGGTAGGGTGCAGGCCGGTGCTGAGGGCAGGTAGGGTACAGGCCGGTGCTGAGGGCAGGTAGGGTACAGGCCGGTGCTGAGGGCAGGTGGGGTACAGGCCGGTGCTTAGGGCAGGTAGGGTACAGGCCGGTTGCTTAGGGCAGGTAGGGTACAGGTAGGGTACAGGCCGGTGCTTAGGGCAGGTAGGGTTACCGGCCGGTGTTTAGGGCAGGTAGGGTACAGGCCTGTGCTTAGGGCAGGTAGGGTACAGGCCGGTGGTGAGGCAGGTAGGGTACTGGTAGGGTACAGGCACGGTGTTTAGGGCAGGTAGGGTACAGGCCGGTGTTTAGGGCAGGTAGGGTACAGGCCGGTGCTGAGGGCTGGTAGGGTACAGGCCGGTGTTTAGGGCAGGTAGGGTACAGGCCGGTGCTGAGGGCGGGTAGGGTACAGGCCGGTGCTGAGGGCGGGTAGGGTACAGGCCGGTGCTGAGGGCGGGTTAGGGTACAGGCCGGTGCTGAGGGCGGGTAGGGTACAGGCCGGTGCTGAGGGCGGGTAGGGTACAGGCCGGTGCTGAGGGCGGGTAAGGTAAAGGCCGGGTGCTGAGGGCGGGTAGGGTACAGGCCGGTGCTGAGGGCAGGTAGGGTACAGGCCGGTGCTGAGGGCGGGTAGGGTACAGGCCGGTGCTGAGGGCAGGTAGGGTACAGGCCGGGTGCTGAGGGCGGGTAGGGTACAGGCCGGTGCTGAGGGCGGGTTAGGGGTACAGGCCCGGTGCTGAGGGCGGTTAGTGTACAGGCCGGTGCTGAGGGCGGGTAGGGTACAGGCCGGTGCGGAGGGCAGGTAGGGTACAGGCCGGTGCTTATGCGGGTAGGGTACAGGCCGGTGCTGAGGGTGGGTAGGGTACAGGCCGGTGCTGAGGGCGGGTAGGGTACAGGCCTGTGCTTAGGGCAGGTAGGGTACAGGCGGTGCTTAGGGCAGGTAGGGTACAGGTAGGGTACAGGCCGGTGCTTAGGGCATGGTAGGGTGCAGGTAGGGTACAGGCCGGTGGGCAGGTAGGGTACAGGTAGGGTACAGGCCGGTGCTGAGGGCGGGTAGGGTACAGGCCGGTGCTGAGGGCGGGTAGGTTACAGGCCGGTGCTGAGGCGGGTAGGGTACAGGCCGGTGCTGAGGGCGGATAGGGTACAGGCCTGTGCTGAGGGCGGCGATAGGTAAAGGCCGGTGCTGAGGGCGGGTAGGGTACAGGCCGGTGCTGAGGGCGGGTAGGGTAACAGGCCGGTGCTGAGGGCGGGTAGGGTACAGGCCGGTGCTGAGGGCGGGTAGGGTACAGGCCGGTGCTGAGGGCGGGTAGGGTACAGGCCGGTGCTGAGGCGGTAGGTTACAGGGCCGGTGCTGAGGGCGGGTAGGGTACAGGCCGGTGCTGAGGGCGGGTAGGGTACAGGCCGGTGCTGAGGGCGGGTAGGGTACAGGCCGGTGCTGAGGGCGGGTAGGGTGCAGGCCGGTGCTGAGGGCGGGTAGGTACAGGCCGGTGCGTGAGGGGCGGGTAGGTAACAGGCCGGTGCTGAGGGCGGGTAGGGTACAGTCCGGTGCTGAGGGCAGGTAGGGTACAGGCCGGTGCTGAGGGCGCGTAGGGTACAGGCCGGTGCTGAGGGCGGGTAGGGTACAGGCCGGTGATGAGGGCGGGTAGGGTACAGGCCGGTGCTGAGGGCGGGGGTAGGGTACAGGCCGGTGCTGTGGGCGGGTAGGGTACAGGCCGGTGCTGAGGGCGGGTAGGGTACAGGCCGGTGCTGAGGGCGGGTAGGGTACAGGCCGGTGCTGAGGGGGGGGTAGGGTACAGGCCGGTGCTGAGGGCAGGTAGGGTACAGGCCGGTGCTTATGGCGGGTAGGGTACAGGCCGGTGCTGAGGGCGGGTAGGGTACAGGCCGGTGCTGAGGGCGGGTAGGGTACAGGTATGGTTCATGTAGGGTACAGGTAGGGTACAGGTAGGGTACAGGTAGGGTACAGGCCAGTATTGAGGGCGGGTAGGGTACAGGCCGGTGCTGAGGGCGGGTAGGGTACAGGCCGGTGCTGAGGGCGGGTAGGGTACAGGCCGGTGCTGAGGGCGGGTAGGGTACAGGCCGGTGCTGAGGGCGGGTAGGGTACATAGGCCGGTGCTGAGGGCGGGTAGGTACAGGCCGGTGCTCAGGGCGGGTAGGGTACAGGCCGGTGCTTAGGGCGGGTAGGGTACAGGCCGGTGCTGAGGGCGGGTAGGGTACAGGTAGGGTTCATGTAGGGTACAGGTAGGGTACAGGTAGGGTACAGGCCGGTGTTGAGGGCGGGTAGGGTACAGGCCGGTGCTGAGGGCGGGTAGGGTACAGGCCGGTGCTGAGGGCGGGTAGGGTACAGGCCGGTGATGAGGGCGGGTAGGGTACAGGCCGGTGCTGAGGGTGGGTAGGGTACAGGCCGGTGCTGTGGGCGGGTAGGGGTACAGGCCGGTGCTGAGGGCGGGTAGGGTACAGGCCGGTGCTGAGGGCGGGTAGGGTACAGGCCGGTGCTGAGGGCGGGTAGGGGTACAGGCCGGTGCTGAGGGCAGGTAGGGTACAGGCGCGGTGCTGAGGGCGGGTAGGTTACAGGCCGGTGCTGAGGGCGGGTAGGGTACAGGCCGGTGCTGAGGGCGGGGTAGGGTACAGGTATGGTTCATGTAGGGTACAGGTAGGGTACAGGTAGGGTACAGGTAGGGTACAGGCCAGTATTGAGGGCGGGTAGGGGTACAGGCCGGTGCTGAGGGGCGGGTAGGGTACAGGCCGGTGGCTTAGGGCAGGTAGGGTACAGGCCGTTGCTTATGGTGGGTAGGGTATAAGGCGGCGCTGAGGGTGGGTAGGGTACAGGCCGGCGCTGAGGGTGGGTAGGGTACAGGCCGGTGCTGAGGGCGGGTAGGGGTACAGGCCCGTGCTTAGGGCAGGTAGGGTACAGGCCGGTGCTTCGGGCAGTAGGGGTACAGGTAGGTACAGGCCGTGTGCTTAGGGCGGTAGGGTACAGGTAGGGTACAGGCCGGTGCTGAGGGCAGGTAGGGTCCAGGCCGGTGGCTGAGGGCGGGTAGGGTAGAGGCCGGTGCTGAGGGCAGGTAGGGGGCAGGTAGGGTACAGGTAGGGTACAGGCCGGTGCTGTGGGCCGGTAGGGTACAGGTAGGGTACAGGCCGGTGCTGGGGGCAGGTAGGGTACAGGTAGGGTACAGGACGGTGCTGAGGGCAGGTAGGGTACAGGCCGGGGCTGAGGGCAGGTAGGGTCCAGGCCGGTGCTGAGGGCGGGTAGGGTACAGGCCGGTGCTGAGGGCAGGTAGGGTACAGGGAGGGTTCATGTAGGGTACAGGTAGGGTACAGGTAGGTACAGGCCGGTGTTGAGGGCGGGCAGGGTACAGGCCGGTGCTGAGGGCAGGTAGGGTACAGGCCGGTGCTGAGGGCAGGTAGGGTACAGGCCGGTGCTTAGGGCAGGTAGGGTCCAGGTAGGGTGGAGGTAGGGTACAGGTAGGGTACAGGCCGGTGCTGAGGGCACGTAGGGTACAGGTAGGGTACAGGCCGGTGCTGAGGGCAGATAGGGTACAGGTAGGGTACAGGTAGGGTACAGGCCGGTGCTGAGGGCAGGTAGGGCAGGTAGGGTACAGGCCGGTGCTTAGGGCAGGTAGGGTACAGGCCGGTGCTTAGGGCAGGTAGGGTACAGGTAGGGTACAGGTAGGGTAAAGGCCGGTGCTGAGGGCAGGTAGGGTACAGGCCGGTGCTTAGGGCAGGTAGGGTACAGGTAGGGTGCAGGCCGGTGCTGATGGAGGACGATAGCACCCAGAAACAGTCAACAAAGAACTATTTGGATGTTTAATACTTAAAACCAGCAAATCAAATTGTTTGGGGACAGAATAGGAAGGAGGACCAAGGCACTCTTCAGAGAATTAATTAAAATGCCTTTTTTTTTGTACGGCATGTTCAAATCGAAACAACGTTTTAAAAATCCAACGCGTTTCGGCTGCATGACCTTCATCAGGGAGTTCAAAGCAATAATACAATATTCTCTTTTGAACAGCTTTTCCCAATTAGCCCTAATTAGAAGAGGGAGTGGTTACAGAATTGATTGGACACACCTAGTAAGCAATACTATACACATTAAAAAGTGAAATACTGTAGCTATGTTATCATAAAAATACAACTCCAAGCTAGAAGTATCAGAACACTTAAAAAGGTAGTTCTAACCTTAAATATGACTGGGAGAAGTGTCAACAATAAGAGAAGCAATATATTCCATAGTGTTTGGGGACAGACTTGGTGGAGACAACTGAGCACTGAAGGTGATCCTTGGTAAAGATTACCACTCCTCCAAGATTGCCACTCCTCCAAGATTGCCACTCCTCCAAGATTGCCACTCCTCCAAGATTGCCACTCCTCCAAGATTGCCACTCCTCCTCCACAAAAATCTCTGAAACTGGAAACACTTATCTCCCTCACTAGCTTTAAGCACCAGCTGTCAGAGCAGCTCACAGATCACTGCACCTGTTCATAGCCCATCTATAATTTAGCCCAAACAACTACCTCTTCCCCTACTGTATTTATTTATTTTATTTATTTAGCTCCTTTGCACCCCATTATTTCTATTTCTACTTTGCACTTTCTTCCACTACAAATCTACCATTCCAGTGTTTTACTTGCTATATTGTATTTATTTTGCCACAATGGCCTTTTATTGCCTTTACCTCCCTTATCTCACCTCATTTGCTCACATTGTATATAGACTTATTTTTCTACTGTATTATTGACTGTATGTTTGTTTTACTCCATGTGTAACTCTGTTGTTGTTGTATGTGTCGAACTGCTTTGCTTTATCTTGGCCAGGTCGCAGTTGTAAATGAGAACTTGTTCTCAACTTGACTACCTGGTTAAATGAAGGTGAAATAAATAAAAAAAATCTTTCTTGCTGAAAATGGTTATAACCAGAAAGGTTAACATCAGTATTCAAAACACTCTTCCTTAACCACGTCTCAGTAACGACCAACACATATGGATGGTGCTGAGATAGACGTTCTGTCCAGGGATGTACATCTAGCTGCCTCACACTGCATAATCTGGAGAGGGGCTTCTGCCCTATGGGCAGTTCTGGTTTCTGCCCTATGGGCCGTTCTGGTTTCTGCCCTATGGGCAGTTCTGGCTTCTGCCCTATGGGCAGTTCTGACTCCTGCCCTATGGGCCGTCCTGGCTCCTGCCCTATGGGCCGGTCTGGCTCCTGCCCTATGGGTCGTTCTGGCTCCTGCCCAATGGGCCGTCCTGGCTCCTGCCCTATGGGCCGTCCTGGCTCCTGCCCTATGGGCCGGTCTGGCTCCTGCCCTATGGGCCGTTCTGGCTCCTGCCCAATGGGCCGTCCTGGCTCCTGCCCTATGGGCCGTTCTGGCTCCTGCCCTATGGGCCGTCCTGGCTCCTGCCCTATGGGCCGGTCTGGCTCCTGCCCTATGGGCCGTTCTGGCTCCTGCCCTATGGGCCGGTCTAGGCTAAATACGATGTAGATCTATCGGCATAATTGCAGCACTTAATTCTGACTGAACATTTTAACAAAAATGAATAAATCATTTAAAAGGCCACATAATGTCAGCATCCAGCATCAAAGACTAGACAGTAGACACTGTGTGTGTGTGTGTGTGTGTGTGTGTGTGTGTGTGTGTGTGTGTGTGTGTGTGTGTTCCAGTGCTCTGCCATGACCCTGCAATGACCCTGCCAAGACCCTGACATGACCCTGACATGACCCTGCCATGACCCTGACAAGACTCTGACAAGACCCTGCCATGACCCTGCCATGACCCTGACAAGACTCTGACATGACCCTGACAAGACTCTGACATGGCCCTGACATGACCCTGACATGACCCTGCCATGACCCTGCCAAGACCCTGCCATGACCCTGACATGACCCTGACATGACCCTGCCATGACCCTCAGGCCACAGTGACATTACATCTATAGAGGAAATACTACAGACTAACTCCTTCAGCTCAGACTACAGACTAACTCCTTCAGCTCAGACTACAGACTAACTCCTTCAGTTCATACTACAGACTAACTCCTTCAGTTTATACTACAGACTAACTCCTTCAGTTCATACTACAGACTAACTCCTTCAGTTCATACTACAGACTAACTCCTTCAGCTCATACTAACAGACTAACTCCTTCAGCTCATACAAACAGACTAACTCCTTCAGTTCATACTACAGACTAGCTCCTTCAGCTCATACTACAGACTAACTCCTTCAGCTCAGACTACAGACTAACTCCTTCAGCTCAGACTACAGACTAACTCCTTCAGCTCATACTACAGACTAACTCCTTCAGCTCAGACTACAGACTAACTCCTTCAGTTCATACTACAGACTAACTCCTTCAGCTCAAACTACAGACCAACTCCTTCAGTTCATACTAACAGACTAACTCCTTCAGTTCATACTACAGACTAACTCCTTCAGCTCAGACTACAGAATAACTCCTTCAGCTCATACTAACAGACTAACTCCTTCAGCTCAGACTACAGACTGACTCCTTCAGCTCAGACTACAGACTAACTCCTTCAGCTCATACTAACAGACTAACTCCTTCAGCTCAGACTACAGACTAACTCCTTCAGCTCATACTAACAGAATAACTCCTTCAGTTCAGACTACAGACTAACTCCTTCAGCTCATACTAACAGAATAACTCCTTTGTACCTGAATGGTAAAACACTGTTGACGACAAGCAGCCACTCGAGTTGAGAGTCAAGGGCCTCCATCCTAAATGGCATCGTATTCCCCATAGGCCTCTGGACAAAAGTAGTGCACTATATAGGGGAATAGGTCGCCATTTTGGATGCAATCAAGGAAAAAGGGATGTTGAGTTCAGTGGGCTATTTGAGAGTGAGCAGCATCATGCTCCAAACCAGCCATGTTCATTAGAGAGGGCCTGAGCCAAAATATCTTCATTTACACTGGCAGCCCAATTCTGATGTTTTTTTCTCCACTAATTGGTCTTTCGATCAATCACATCAGATCTTTTTTTCAGAGCTGATCTGATTGGTCAAAATACAAATTAGTGAAAAAAAAGATTAGAATCGGGCTGCCTGTGTAAATGCAGACAATGTCTTTACAATCATCGGCATTAAGGTAATGGTGCTTATTGATTGAGTTTCTCTCTCTCTCTTTTTCTCTCTGTTTCTCTCTCTGTTTCTCTCTCTCTGTTTCTCTCTCTCTCGCTCTCTCTCTCTCTCTCTCTCTCTGTTTCTCTCTCTCTGTTTCTCTCTCTCTGTTTCTCTCTCTCTGTTTCTCTCTCTCTCGCTCTCTCTCTCTCTCTCTCTCTCTGTTTCTCTCTCTCTCTCGGTTTCTCTCTCTCTCTCTCTCTCTCTCTCTCTCTCTCTCTCTCTCTCTCTCACTCTCTCTGGCTGTCTCATAAAACAGCCATTAGGTAATTGTATTCTCAACATCGTTAATCAAGGCAATTGGTTTGATTTAAAGACACAGGTCAGGAGTGTGCAGTTGACAGATGATGGCACAATATTGGTCTGAGATCCCCCTATAAACACACACATGAAAACATACACACACACGCAGACACACACACACACACACACACGTAGACACACACACACACAAACTCACATCCCACATGTGATATTTATAAACGGAATGTGCAGCAAACCCAAGAGATTATCCACAATTAGTGATGGGGGATGTTGAATATGCATGAAGTGGATGGGGGGAGGGGGGGGGGGGTAATATCTGTGTAATTAAATCTGCTTCTCTCTCCATCAGTGTTCCACAGTTACGTTTCCTCAGGCCTTGAAAACCAAACGTCAGAAGTGTTCCTTTTAATCCTGTTGGTATCTCAAATCTCCATGAATCAATCTCTCCTTAAACAGAGATACCTCATCAGTTATACAACTGAATGCCTTCCTGCATTTAACCCAACCCCTCTGAATCAGAGAGGTACTGGGGCTGCTGCCTTAATCAACATCCACAGCAGCCGGGGAACAGCCTTGCTCAGGGGCAGAACGACAGATTTTTTTTAGCTTGTCAGCTCAGGGATTCGATCCAGCAACCTTTCTGTTACTGGCCCAACGCGCTAACCACTAAGCTACCTAGAGACACAGATAAATAAGCAAACAGGTATCTACTCTGTTTTTTGGGGGGGTACTCATCTTGGATAAACAGGTTTTGGGGGGGTACTCATCTTAGATAAACAGGTATGTACTCTGTTTTGCGGGGGGTACTCATCTTGGATAAACAGGTATCTACTCTGTTTTGGGGGGGTACTCATCTTGGATAAACAGGTATCTACTCTGTTTTGGGGGGGCTACTCATCTTGGATAAACAGGTATATACTCTGTTTTGGGGGGGTACTCATCTTAGATAAACAGGTATCTACTCTGTTTTGGGGGGCTACTCATCTTGGATAAACAGGTATCTACTCTGTTTTGGGGGGGTACTCATCTTAGATAAACAGGTATCTACTCTGTTTTAGGGGGGGGGTCTCATCTTAGATAAACAGGTATCTACTCTGTTTTGGGGGGGTACTCATCTTGGATAAACAGGTATGTACTCTGTTTGGGGGGTACTCATCTTAGATAAACAGGTATCTACTCTGTTTTGGGGGGGTACTCATCTTGGATAAAGAGGTATCTACTCTGTTTGGGGGGGTACTCATCTTGGATAAACAGGTATCTACTCTGTTTTGGGGGGGGCTACTCATCTTAGATAAACAGGTATCTACTCTGTTTGAGGGGGGGGGGTCTCGTCTTGGATAAACAGGTATCTACTCTGTTTTCGGGGGGGGGGTACTCATCTTAGATAAACAGGTATGTACTCTGTTTTGGGGGGGTACTCATCTTGGATAAACAGGTATCTACTCTGTTTTGGGGGGGTACTCATCTTGGATAAACAGGTATGTACTCTGTTTGGGGGGGTACTCATCTTAGATAAACAGGTATCTACTCTGTTTTGGGGGGGTACTCATCTTGGATAAACAGGTATCTACTCTGTTTGGGGGGGGTACTCATCTTGGATAAACAGGTATCTACTCTGTTTTGGGGGGGGCTACTCATCTTAGATAAACAGGTATCTACTCTGTTTGAGGGGGGGGGTCTCGTCTTGGATAAACAGGTATCTACTCTGTTTTCGGGGGGGGGTGTACTCATCTTAGATAAACAGGTATGTACTCTGTTTTGGGGGGGGGGGTACTCATCTTAGATAAACAGGTATCTACTCTGTTTTGGGGGGGTACTCATCTTGGATAAACAGGTATCTACTCTGTTTTGGGGGGGGGGTACTCATCTTAGATAAACAGGTATCTACTCTGTTTTAGGGGGGGTATTCATCTTAGATTAACAGAGGGAAATGATCAATAGACTAAACTAAGCCTCACACTAAAAGTAACCTACTTTGAGAGATTGCACGGTTGCTCACGGCTGCAGATTCAGTCGTCTCAGGTGCGGCTTGAAGTACCGTTTCCATCTGATTCAATGAAATATTTAGTCATCTCGGAAGCATGGAGGTAAATGAGGCCTGACAGATGCCAGCAGAAATAATGAAATATTGATCTATACTAAATCTGTCTCTCACCACATTATGTGTGTTTCCACTGTTACATCTACACACATTACAGTTGTTTCTGAGAGGTACCCTCCTTCCAGAAGGATAAGGCAGGTGTTTGTTTCTGAGAGATGCCCTCCTTCCAGAAGGATAAGGCAGGTTGTTTCTGAGAGGTGCCCTCCTTCCAGAAGGATAAGGCAGGTTGTTTCTGAGAGATGCCCTCCTTCCAGAAGGATAAGGCAGGTTGTTTCTGAGAGGTACCCTCCTTCCAGAAGGATAAGTCAGGTGTTTGTTACTGAGAGGTACCCTCCTTCCAGAAGGATAAGGCAGGTTGTTTCTGAGAGGTACCCTCCTTCCAGAAGGATAAGGCAGGTTGTTTCTGAGAGGTACCCTCCTTCCAGAAGGATAAGGCAGGTTGTTTCTGAGAGGTGCCCTCCTTCCAGAAGGATAAGGCAGGTTGTTTCTGAGAGGTACCCTCCTTCCAGAAGGATAAGGCAGGTTGTTTCTGAGAGGTACCCTCCTTCCAGAAGGATAAGGCAGGTTGTTTCTGAGAGGTACCCTCCTTCCAGAAGGATAAGGCAGGTTGTTTCTGAGAGGTACCCTCCTTCCAGAAGGATAAGTCAGGTGTTTGTTACTGAGAGGTACCCTCCTTCCAGAAGGATAAGGCAGGTTGTTTCTGAGAGGTACCCTCCTTCCAGAAGGATAAGGCAGGTTGTTTCTGAGAGGTACCCTCCTTCCAGAAGGATAAGGCAGGTTGTTTCTGAGAGGTGCCCTCCTTCCAGAAGGATAAGGCAGGTGTTTGTTTCTGAGAGGTACCCTCCTTCCAGAAGGATAAGGCAGGTTGTTTCTGAGAGGTAACCTCCTTCCAGAAGGATAAGGCAGGTTGTTTCTGAGAGGTACCCTCCTTCCAGAAGGATAAGGCAGGTTGTTTCTGAGAGGTACCCTCCTTCCAGAAGGATAAGGCAGGTTGTTTCTGAGAGGTACCCTCCTTCCAGAAGGATAAGTCAGGTGTTTGTTACTGAGAGGTACCCCTCCTTCCAGAAGGATAAGGCAGGTTGTTTCTGAGAGGTGCCCTCCTTCCAGAAGGATAAGGCAGGTTGTTTCTGAGAGGTACCCTCCTTCCAGAAGGATAAGGCAGGTTGTTTCTGAGAGGTAACCTCCTTCCAGAAGGATAAGGCAGGTGTTTGTTTCTGAGAGATGCCCTCCTTCCAGAAGGATAAGGCAGGTTGTTTCTGAGAGGTAACCTCCTTCCAGAAGGATAAGGCAGGTGTTTGTTTCTGAGAGGTGCCCTCCTTCCAGAAGGATAAGGCAGGTTGTTTCTGAGAGGTACCCTCCTTCCAGAAGAATAAGGCAGGTGTTTGATTCTGAGAGGTACCCTCAATCCAGAAGGATAAGGCAGGTGTTTGTTTCTGAGAGGTGCCCTCCTTCCAGAAGGATAAGGCAGGTGTTTGTTTCTGAGAGGTGCCCTCCTTCCAGAAGGATAAGGCAGGTTGTTTCTGAGAGGTACCCTCCTTCCAGAAGGATAAGGCAGGTGTTTGATTCTGAGAGGTACCCTCCCTCCAGAAGGATAAGGCAGGTTGTTTCTGAGAGGTACCCTCCTTCCAGAAGGATAAGGCAGGTTGTTTCTGAGAGGTACCCTCCTTCCAGAAGGATAAGGCAGGTTGTTTCTGAGAGGTACCCTCCTTCCAGAAGGATAAGGCAGGTGTTTGATTCTGAGAGGTACCCTCAATCCAGAAGGATAAGGCAGGTGTTTGTTTCTGAGAGGTGCCCTCCTTCCAGAAGGATAAGGCAGGTTGTTTCTGAGAGGTACCCTCCTTCCAGAAGGATAAGGCAGGTGTTTGATTCTGAGAGGTACCCTCAATCCAGAAGGATAAGGCAGGTGTTTGTTTCTGAGAGGTACCCTCCTTCCAGAAGGATAAGGCAGGTGTTTGATTCTGAGAGGTACCCTCCTTCCAGAAGGATAAGGCAGGTTGTTTCTGAGAGGTACCCTCCTTCCAGAAGGATAAGGCAGGTTGTTTCTGAGAGGTACCATCCTTCCAGAAGGATAAGGCAGGTTGTTTATGAGAGGTACCCTCCTTCCAGAAGGATAAGGCAGGTGTTTGTTTCTGAGAGGTGCCCTCCTTCCAGAAGGATAAGGCAGGTTGTTTCTGAGAGGTACCCTCCTTCCAGAAGGATAAGGCAGGTGTTTGATTCTGAGAGGTACCCTCAATCCAGAAGGATAAGGCAGGTGTTTGATTCTGAGAGGTACCCTCAATCCAGAAGGATAAGGCAGGTGTTTGATTCTGAGAGGTACCCTCAATCCAGAAGGATAAGGCAGGTGTTTGATTCTGAGAGGTACCCTCCCTCCAGAAGGATAAGGCAGGTGTTTGTTTCTGAGAGATGCCCTCCTTCCAGAAGGATAAGGCAGGTGTTTGTTTCTGAGAGGTACCCTCCTTCCAGAAGGATAAGGCAGGTGTTTGTTTCTGAGAGGTACCCTCCTTTAGAACAGAGATGCCCTCCTTCCAGAGATGCCCTCCTTCCAGAAGGATAAGGCAGATGTTTGATTCTGAGAGGTACCCTCCTTCTAGAAGGATAAGGCAGGTTGTTTCTGAGAGGTACCCTCCTTCCAGAAGGATAAGGCAGGTTGTTTCTGAGAGGTACCATCCTTCCAGAAGGATAAGGCAGGTTGTTTATGAGAGGTACCCTCCTTCCAGAAGGATAAGGCAGGTGTTTGTTTCTGAGAGGTGCCCTCCTTCCAGAAGGATAAGGCAGGTTGTTTCTGAGAGGTACCCTCCTTCCAGAAGGATAAGGCAGGTGTTTGATTCTGAGAGGTACCCTCAATCCAGAAGGATAAGGCAGGTGTTTGATTCTGAGAGGTACCCTCAATCCAGAAGGATAAGGCAGGTGTTTGATTCTGAGAGGTACCCTCAATCCAGAAGGATAAGGCAGGTGTTTGATTCTGAGAGGTACCCTCCCTCCAGAAGGATAAGGCAGGTGTTTGTTTCTGAGAGATGCCCTCCTTCCAGAAGGATAAGGCAGGTGTTTGTTTCTGAGAGGTACCCTCCTTCCAGAAGGATAAGGCAGGTGTTTGTTTCTGAGAGGTACCCTCCTTTAGAACAGAGATGCCCTCCTTCCAGAGATGCCCTCCTTCCAGAAGGATAAGGCAGATGTTTGATTCTGAGAGGTACCCTCCTTCTAGAAGGATAAGGCAGGTTGTTTCTGAGAGGTACCCTCCTTCCAGAAGGATAAGGCAGGTTGTTTCTGAGAGGTACCATCCTTCCAGAAGGATAAGGCAGGTTGTTTATGAGAGGTAACCTCCTTCCAGAAGGATAAGGCAGGTGTTTGTTTCTGAGAGGTACCCTCCTTCCAGAAGGATAAGGCAGCTGTTTTCTGAACACTTTCTCAGGAGGATGGAATCCATTTGTAAGAACCACTTCTGAAGTGTTTCCACTGTTTCATCTAAACACATCACGGTTGTTTTCCACCGGCAGACAGCATAACAAAGAACGACGCCAACGTCTTGGTATACTGCGTCCCAAATGCCATCCCATCCCCTATTTAGTGCACTACTACCCTTCCCGGATAGTGAGTGTGCCCATGCCATGGCCTGCAGCAAAATTTAGTACCACTTTGGAACAGCTGTCGCAGTCCAATGGGCACCAGGCATGTCTGTAATCAGGAGGTCCCGGTTGTGTCCCAAATACCACCCTGCCACTCTATTGGGCCCTGGTCAAAAGTAGTGCACTATAAAGGGAATAGGGTTCCATTTGGGACGCTGACCGCTATTATCACTACAATGGTAGTACTGTGGACTGGAGCACAGTGACCTTTCAGGAAGTAATGAGGGGGGGGGGGGGGGGGGGGGGTGGATTGGCTAAGGATGCGTCCTAAATGGTTCCCTGTTCACCTGTGTATTGTTCTACTTTTGACCAGGGCCCATAGACTGTAGTGCACTATACATTATATGCTGGCTCGTCTCCATCACTGGGAGACTGCAGAGAGCATCTTTCTCAGTTAACCAGACAGCAGTTTACTGAATGGAGAGAGGAGAGAGGAGGAGAGAGAGAGGAGAGGAGGAGAGAGGAGAGAGGAGGAGAGAGAGAGGAGAGAGGAGGAGAGAGGAGAGAGGAGGAGAGAGAGAGAGGAGAGAGGACAGAGGAGAGGAGAGAGAGGAGAGGAGAGAGGAGAGAGGAGAAGAAAGAGAGGAGAGAGGAGGAGAGAGAGAGGAGAGAGGAGGAGAGAGGAGTGGAGAGAGGAGAGAGGAGAGAGGATTGGAGAGTGGAGAGTGGAGAGAGGAGAGAGGATTGGAGAGTGGAGAGTGGAGAGAGGAGAGAGGATTGGAGAGAGGAGAGTGGAGAGAGGAGAGAGGATTGGAGAGAGGAGAGTGGAGAGAGGAGAGTGGAGAGAGGAGAGAGGAGTGGAGAGAGGAGAGTGGAGAGTGGAGAGAGGAGAGTGGAGAGAGGAGGCCCTCATACTTTCCACATTCATTAAGGGGACTAGTTAGCTGGGTTAAGAAAGTTCAAAAACACCTGAAAGCACATTGAGCTGAGACTGAGGCTGAAACAGAGGGAGGGATATATCTCTAGGGCTGGCAGAGAGACAGGCAGAGAGACAGCCAGGTCTAGGGCTGGCAGAGAGACAGACAGAGAGACAGCCAGGTCTAGGGCTGGCAGAGAGACAGGCAGAGAGACAGCCAGGTCTAGGGCTGGCAGAGAGACAGACAGAGAGACAGCCAGGTCTAGGGCTGGCAGAGACAGACAGAGAGACAGCCAGGTCTAGGGCTGGCAGAGAGACAGACAGAGAGACAGCCAGGTCTAGGGCTGGCAGAGACAGACAGAGAAACAGCCAGGTCTAGGGCTGGCAGAGACAGAGAGACAGCCAGGTCTAGGGCTGGCAGAGAGACAGACAGAGAGACAGCCAGGTCTAGGGCTGGCAGAGAGACAGGCAGAGAGACAGCCAGGTCTAGGGCTGGCAGAGAGACAGACAGAGAGACAGCCAGGTCTAGGGCTGGCAGAGACAGACAGAGAGACAGCCAGGTCTAGGGCTGGCAGAGAGACAGACAGAGAGACAGCCAGGTCTAGGGCTGGCAGAGACAGACAGAGAAACAGCCAGGTCTAGGGCTGGCAGAGACAGGCAGAGAGACAGCCAGGTCTAGGGCTGGCAGAGAGACAGGCAGAGAGACAGCCAGGTCTAGGGCTGGCAGAGAGACAGACAGAGAGACAGCCAGGTCTAGGGCTGGCAGAGAGACAGACAGAGAGACAGCCAGGTCTAGGGCTGCCAGAGAGACAGACAGAGACAGCCAGGTCTAGGGCTGCCAGAGAGACAGACAGAGACAGCCAGGTCTAGGGCTGGCAGAGCTTGGAGTCCATAACACTGTCTGCTCTCCCACACACAGTCTCCCAGGCAGCCTGCACTCTGTCTGTCAGTCACATAACAGGCACAGAGGCAGAGAGGAGGAGAGGAGAGGAGGAGAGGAGGAGGAGGAGAGAGGAGAGGAGGGAGAGAGGCAAGTTGGACTCATAGGGCTCTGGTCAAAAGTAGTGCACTATGCAGGGTGCAATTTGGGCCACTTCCCCTGCCTCTACTGTCCTGGTATATCAGCCTATACCTGCTCTACCACTTCCCCTGCCTCTACTGTCCTGGTATATCAGCCTATACCTGCTCTATCACTTCCCCTGCCTCTAATCTCCTGGTATATCAGCCTATACCTGCTCTGCCACTTCCCCTGCCTCTACTGTCCTGGTATATCAGCCTATACCTGCTCTATCACTTCCCCTGCCTCTACTGTCCTGGTATATCAGCCTATACCACATAACGTCCCACAACATCCCACACAGTTAGACACTGGACACTATAATTACTGCCAAGCAGCACATTCCACAGCCTAATCTCTGTTTTCCATAAAAGCAACATTCTTTATATGTCTGACTCAAGTTTCCCTGTGTGTATGACTGTATGGTGTAAATTAACGAATGAGTGATCCCTGGATGACCCCTGTGAACTCTGTAAATAGTGGTTTGACCCTTGACCTCTCTTCTGTGCAGTATAGTCTCACTACAACATCCAATAAAAACCATCTCAGTGGCCTTGTGGTTAGTGTGTCTGCTCTGAGATCGCAAGGTTGGGAGTTCAATCCCTGGCTGAGTCATACCAAAGACTGTAAAGATGGGACCTGAGGCATTTCTGATTGGCGCTCAGCATTAAGGCGATGGATTAGGGATATTTTATTTATTTTGTATTTTATTTAACCTTCATTTAACTAGGCAAGTCAGTTAAGACCAAATTCTTATTTACAATGACGGCCTACCAAAAGGCAAAAGGCCTCCTGCGGGGACGGGGGCCGGGATTTAAAAATCAATAAAAGTCAATAAAAATAGAAGCACAAAATTGCTTAGAATCAAAGGCAATGGTGACATCACTGAGGACCTTTAAGGTTGCAGTGACACGTCCATAACCTGAAACCAGATTGCAAACCAGAGAGAATACAGTAGACATCAAGAAAGCCAGTCAGTTGATTATTGACCAGTTTTTTCCCAACACCTTTTGATAAACAGGGTAAAATAGAAACATGCCTATAACAGTTAGGATCAGAGAGACAGGATCAGAGAGGAGAGAGGAGAGACAGGTTAAGAGAGGAGAGAGGAGAGACAGGTTAAGAGAGGAGAGAGGAGAGACAGGTTAAGAGAGGAGAGAGGAGAGACAGGTTAAGAGAGAGGAGAGACAGGTTAAGAGAGGAGAGAGGAGAGACAGGTTAAGAGAGGAGAGAGGAGAGACAGGTTAGGAGAGAGGAGAGACAGGTTAAGAGAGGAGAGAGGAGAGACAGGTTGAGAGAGGAGAGACAGGTTAAGAGAGGAGAGAGGAGAGACAGGTTGAGAGAGGAGAGACAGGTTAAGAGAGGAGAGAGGAGAGACAGGTTGAGAGAGGAGAGACAGGTTAAGAGAGGAGAGAGGAGAGACAGGTTAAGAGAGGAGAGAGGAGAGACAGGTTAACAAGGTCAGAGAGAGGGCTTGGCGATGAACCTTAAAGAAGAAAGGGTCTAAACCATCTGACCCAGATGTTTTTTTTTGGGGGGGGGTCAAGTTTAAGGGTCTCCTTTAGCACCTCGTACTCAGTGACCGCTTGCAGGGAGCATCGGGGCCTAGTCGCATTAGGAGGGGTGGGAGATGAGGAAATGTTGGACGGGCAAGGAAGCATGGCTGAGTCAAATAGGAATCCTGGTTTAATGAAGTGGTGATTAAAGAGCTCAGCCATGTGTTTCTTGTCAGAAACAACCACATCATCAACATTGAGGGACATGAGCAGCTGTGAGGAGGAGGGTTTATTCTCCAGGTCCTTAACCGTTTTCCAGAACTTCTTGGTGTTAGACCCACAGAGAGAGAACTGCTCCTTGAAGTATCTAACTTTGGCCTTCCGGATAGCCTGAGTGCACTAATTTCTCATTTGCCCGAACCGGAGCCAGTCAGCCTGAGGTATGCGTGTTCCCGAATCCTTTCGCCAAATGCAATTATTGAGGTGGAGTAACTCTGCAAGATCACAGTCGAACCAGTGGCTGAACCTGTTTTAAATTGTAATTTTCTTTATGTGGGCGTTTGTTAACAATACCACTGAAGAGATGTTTAACACGGTCCCGTGTAGCTCAGTTGGTAGAGCATGGTGTTTGCAACACCAGGGTTGTGGGTCTGATTCCCACGGGGGGCCAGTACGGAGAAGAAAAAAAAAGGAATGTATGCATTCACTACTGTAAGTCGCTCTGGATAAGAGCGTCTCGCTAAATGACTAAAATGTAAAATCCCTGAAAAGATATCAAAAAGGAAGGTCCAAGCATCTTCGACAGAGGGGGATCAAGATGATTCTATATTTACAGAGGCCGGGTCATGAAGGAAGGCTTGCTCATTCAAGTTTTTTTTTAACCAAGCGTCTATGACAAATCAGGTCAGGTCTTTTCACTGAGCAGCCAATAAGAACACAGGCTGTAAAACAGTGATCACTAAGGTCATTACAGAAAACACCAGACTGATACCTAGCAGGATTTATTTGTGAGGATAACATCGAGGAGAGTATCCCTTTTCTGGGTGTTTGGAGTCATACCTTGTGGGATTGATAATAATCTGAGAAGGATTTAGGGAGTCCCATTGCTTTAGGACTTGGTCAGGTGGTTTAAGCATGTCCCAGTTTAGGTCACCTAGCAGGACAAATTCAGACTTAGTGTAAGGGGCCAGGAGAGAGCTTAGGGCAGGTAGGGTACAGGTAGGGTACAGGCCGGTGCTGAGGGCAGGTAGGGTACAGGTAGGGTACAGGCCGGTGCTGAGGGCAGGTAGGGTACAGGTAGGGTACAGGCCGGTGCTGAGGGCAGGTAGGGTACAGGCCGGTGCTTAGGGCAGGTAGGGTACAGGCCGGTGCTGAGGGCAGGTAGGGTACAGGTAGGGTTCAGGCCGGTGCTGAGGACAGGTAGGGTACAGGCCGGTGCTGAGGGCAGGTAGGGTACAGGTAGGGTACAGGCCGGTGCTGAGGGCAGGTAGGGTACAGGTAGGGTACAGGCCGGTGCTGAGGGCAGGTAGGGTACAGGCCGGTGCTTAGGGCAGGTAGGGTACAGGCCGGTGCTGAGGGCAGGTAGGGTACAGGTAGGGTTCAGGCCGGTGCTGAGGACAGGTAGGGTACAGGCCGGTGCTGAGGGCAGGTAGGGTACAGGCCGGTGCTGAGGGCAGGTAGGGTACAGGCCGGTGCTGAGGGCAGGTAGGGTACAGGCCGGTGCTGAGGGCAGGTGGGGTACAGGCCGGTGCTGAGGGCAGGTAGGGTACAGGCCGGTGCTGAGGGCAGGTGGGGTACAGGCCGGTGCTTAGGGCAGGTAGGGTACAGGTAGGGTACAGGCCGGTGCTGAGGGCAGGTAGGGTACAGGCCGGTGCTGAGGGCAGGTGGGGTACAGGCCGGTGCTTAGGGCAGGTAGGGTACAGGCCGGTGCTTAGGGCAGGTAGGGTACAGGTAGGGTACAGGCCGGTGCTTAGGGCAGGTAGGGTACAGGCCGGTGCTTAGGGCAGGTAGGGTACAGGTAGGGTACAGGCCGGTGCTTAGGGCAGGTAGGGTACAGGCCGGTGCTTAGGGCAGGTAGGGTACAGGCCGGTGCTGAGGGCAGGTAGGGTACAGGCCGGTGTTTAGGGCAGGTAGGGTACAGGCCGGTGCTGAGGGCAGGTAGGGTACAGGCCGGTGCTGAGGGCGGGTAGAGTACAGGCCGGTGCTGAGGGCGGGTAGGGTACAGGCCGGTGCTGAGGGCGGGTAGGGTACAGGCCGGTGCTGAGGGCGGGTAGGGTACAGGCCGGTGCTGAGGGCGGGTAGGGTACAGGCCGGTGCTGAGGGCGGGTAGGGTACAGGCCGGTGCTGAGGGCAGGTAGGGTACAGGCCGGTGCTGAGGGCGGGTAGGGTACAGGCCGGTGCTGAGGGCAGGTAGGGTACAGGCCGGTGCTGAGGGCGGGTAGGGTACAGGCCGGTGCAGAGGGCGGGTAGGGTACAGGCCGGTGCTGAGGGCGGTTAGGGTACAGGCCGGTGCTGAGGGCGGGTAGGGTACAGGCCGGTGCTGAGGGCAGGTAGGGTACAGGCCGGTGCTTATGGCGGGTAGGGTACAGGCCGGTGCTGAGGGTGGGTAGGGTACAGGCCGGTGCTGAGGGCGGGTAGGGTACAGGCCAGTGCTTAGGGCAGGTAGGGTACAGGCCGGTGCTTAGGGCAGGTAGGGTACAGGTAGGGTACAGGCCGGTGCTTAGGGCAGGTAGGGTACAGGTAGGGTACAGGCCGGTGCTTAGGGCAGGTAGGGTACAGGTAGGGTTCAGGCCGGTGCTGAGGACAGGTAGGGTACAGGCCGGTGCTTAGGGCAGGTAGGGTACAGGCCGGTGCTGAGGGCAGGTAGGGTACAGGCCGGTGCTGAGGGCAGGTTGGGTACAGACCGGTGCTGAGGGCAGTTGGGGTACAGGCCGGTGCTGAGGGCGGGTAGGGTACAGGCCGGTGCTGAGGGCAGGTGGGGTACAGGCCGGTGCTTAGGGCAGGTAGGGTACAGGCCGGTGCTTAGGGCAGGTAGGGTGCAGGCCGGTGCTGAGGGCAGGTAGGGTACAGGCCGGTGCTGAGGGCAGGTAGGGTACAGGCCGGTGCTGAGGGCAGGTGGGGTACAGGCCGGTGCTTAGGGCAGGTAGGGTACAGGCCGGTGCTTAGGGCAGGTAGGGTACAGGTAGGGTACAGGCCGGTGCTTAGGGCAGGTAGGGTACCGGCCGGTGTTTAGGGCAGGTAGGGTACAGGCCTGTGCTTAGGGCAGGTAGGGTACAGGCCGGTGGTGAGGGCAGGTAGGGTACTGGTAGGGTACAGGCCGGTGTTTAGGGCAGGTAGGGTACAGGCCGGTGTTTAGGGCAGGTAGGGTACAGGCCGGTGCTGAGGGCTGGTAGGGTACAGGCCGGTGTTTAGGGCAGGTAGGGTACAGGCCGGTGCTGAGGGCGGGTAGGGTACAGGCCGGTGCTGAGGGCGGGTAGGGTACAGGCCGGTGCTGAGGGCGGGTAGGGTACAGGCCGGTGCTGAGGGCGGGTAGGGTACAGGCCGGTGCTGAGGGCGGGTAGGGTACAGGCCGGTGCTGAGGGCGGGTAAGGTAAAGGCCGGTGCTGAGGGCGGGTAGGGTACAGGCCGGTGCTGAGGGCAGGTAGGGTACAGGCCGGTGCTGAGGGCGGGTAGGGTACAGGCCGGTGCTGAGGGCAGGTAGGGTACAGGCCGGTGCTGAGGGCGGGTAGGGTACAGGCCGGTGCTGAGGGCGGGTAGGGTACAGGCCGGTGCTGAGGGCGGTTAGGGTACAGGCCGGTGCTGAGGGCGGGTAGGGTACAGGCCGGTGCGGAGGGCAGGTAGGGTACAGGCCGGTGCTTATGGCGGGTAGGGTACAGGCCGGTGCTGAGGGTGGGTAGGGTACAGGCCGGTGCTGAGGGCGGGTAGGGTACAGGCCTGTGCTTAGGGCAGGTAGGGTACAGGCCGGTGCTTAGGGCAGGTAGGGTACAGGTAGGGTACAGGCCGGTGCTTAGGGCAGGTAGGGTGCAGGTAGGGTACAGGCCGGTGCTTAGGGCAGGTAGGGTACAGGTAGGGTACAGGCCGGTGCTGAGGGCGGGTAGGGTACAGGCCGGTGCTGAGGGCGGGTAGGTTACAGGCCGGTGCTGAGGGCGGGTAGGGTACAGGCCGGTGCTGAGGGCGGATAGGGTACAGGCCGGTGCTGAGGGCGGGTAGGGTACAGGCCGGTGCTGAGGGCGGGTAGGGTACAGGCCGGTGCTGAGGGCGGGTAGGGTACAGGCCGGTGCTGAGGGCGGGTAGGGTACAGGCCGGTGCTGAGGGCGGGTAGGGTACAGGCCGGTGCTGAGGGCGGGTAGGGTACAGGCCGGTGCTGAGGGCGGGTAGGGTACAGGCCGGTGCTGAGGGCGGGTAGGGTAACAGGCCGGTGCTGAGGGCGGGTAGGGTACAGGCCGGTGCTGAGGGCGGGTAGGGTACAGGCCGGTGCTGAGGGCGGGTAGGGTACAGGCCGGTGCTGAGGGCGGGTAGGGTACAGGCCGGTGCTGAGGGCGGGTAGGGTACAGGCCGGTGCTGAGGGCGGGTAGGGTACAGGCCGGTGCTGAGGGCGGGTAGGGTACAGGCCGGTGCTGAGGGCGCGTAGGGTACAGGCCGGTGCTGAGGGCGGGTAGGGTACAGGCCGGTGATGAGGGCGGGTAGGGTACAGGCCGGTGCTGAGGGCGGGTAGGGTACAGGCCGGTGCTGTGGGCGGGTAGGGTACAGGCCGGTGCTGAGGGCGGGTAGGGTACAGGCCGGTGCTGAGGGCGGGTAGGGTACAGGCCGGTGCTGAGGGCGGGTAGGGTACAGGCCGGTGCTGAGGGCAGGTAGGGTACAGGCCGGTGCTTATGGCGGGTAGGGTACAGGCCGGTGCTGAGGGCGGGTAGGGTACAGGCCGGTGCTGAGGGCGGGTAGGGTACAGGTATGGTTCATGTAGGGTACAGGTAGGGTACAGGTAGGGTACAGGTAGGGTACAGGCCAGTATTGAGGGCGGGTAGGGTACAGGCCGGTGCTGAGGGCGGGTAGGGTACAGGCCGGTGCTGAGGGCGGGTAGGGTACAGGCCGGTGCTGAGGGCGGGTAGGGTACAGGCCGGTGCTGAGGGCGGGTAGGGTACAGGCCGGTGCTGAGGGCGGGTAGGGTACAGGCCGGTGCTTAGGGCAGGTAGGGTACAGGCCGGTGCTGAGGGCGGGTAGGGTACAGGCCGGTGCTGAGGGCGGGTAGGGTACAGGTAGGGTTCATGTAGGGTACAGGTAGGGTACAGGTAGGGTACAGGCCGGTGTTGAGGGCGGGTAGGGTACAGGCCGGTGCTGAGGGCGGGTAGGGTACAGGCCGGTGCTGAGGGCGGGTAGGGTACAGGCCGGTGATGAGGGCGGGTAGGGTACAGGCCGGTGCTGAGGGTGGGTAGGGTACAGGCCGGTGCTGTGGGCGGGTAGGGTACAGGCCGGTGCTGAGGGCGGGTAGGGTACAGGCCGGTGCTGAGGGCGGGTAGGGTACAGGCCGGTGCTGAGGGCGGGTAGGGTACAGGCCGGTGCTGAGGGCAGGTAGGGTACAGGCCGGTGCTGAGGGCGGGTAGGGTACAGGCCGGTGCTGAGGGCGGGTAGGGTACAGGCCGGTGCTGAGGGCGGGTAGGGTACAGGTATGGTTCATGTAGGGTACAGGTAGGGTACAGGTAGGGTACAGGTAGGGTACAGGCCAGTATTGAGGGCGGGTAGGGTACAGGCCGGTGCTGAGGGCGGGTAGGGTACAGGCCGGTGCTTAGGGCAGGTAGGGTACAGGCCGGTGCTTATGGTGGGTAGGGTATAAGGCCGGCGCTGAGGGTGGGTAGGGTACAGGCCGGCGCTGAGGGTGGGTAGGGTACAGGCCGGTGCTGAGGGCGGGTAGGGTACAGGCCAGTGCTTAGGGCAGGTAGGGTACAGGCCGGTGCTTAGGGCAGGTAGGGTACAGGTAGGGTACAGGCCGGTGCTTAGGGCAGGTAGGGTACAGGTAGGGTACAGGCCGGTGCTGAGGGCAGGTAGGGTCCAGGCCGGTGCTGAGGGCGGGTAGGGTAGAGGCCGGTGCTGAGGGCAGGTAGGGTACAGGTAGGGTACAGGCCGGCGCTGAGGGCAGGTAGGGTACAGGTAGGGTACAGGCCGGTGCTGGGGGCAGGTAGGGTACAGGTAGGGTACAGGACGGTGCTGAGGGCAGGTAGGGTACAGGCCGGGGCTGAGGGCAGGTAGGGTCCAGGCCGGTGCTGAGGGCGGGTAGGGTACAGGCCGGTGCTGAGGGCAGGTAGGGTACAGGTAGGGTTCATGTAGGGTACAGGTAGGGTACAGGTAGGGTACAGGCCGGTGTTGAGGGCGGGCAGGGTACAGGCCGGTGCTGAGGGCAGGTAGGGTACAGGCCGGTGCTGAGGGCAGGTAGGGTACAGGCCGGTGCTTAGGGCAGGTAGGGTCCAGGTAGGGTGGAGGTAGGGTACAGGTAGGGTACAGGCCGGTGCTGAGGGCACGTAGGGTACAGGTAGGGTACAGGCCGGTGCTGAGGGCAGATAGGGTACAGGTAGGGTACAGGTAGGGTACAGGCCGGTGCTGAGGGCAGGTAGGGCAGGTAGGGTACAGGCCGGTGCTTAGGGCAGGTAGGGTACAGGCCGGTGCTTAGGGCAGGTAGGGTACAGGTAGGGTACAGGTAGGGTAAAGGCCGGTGCTGAGGGCAGGTAGGGTACAGGCCGGTGCTTAGGGCAGGTAGGGTACAGGTAGGGTGCAGGCCGGTGCTGATGGAGGACGATAGCACCCAGAAACAGTCAACAAAGAACTATTTGGATGTTTAATACTTAAAACCAGCAAATCAAATTGTTTGGGGACAGAATAGGAAGGAGGACCAAGGCACTCTTCAGAGAATTAATTAAAATGCCTTTTTTTTGTACGGCATGTTCAAATCGAAACAACGTTTTAAAAAATCCAACGCGTTTCGGCTGCATGACCTTCATCAGGGAGTTCAAAGCAATAATACAATATTCTCTTTTGAACAGCTTTTCCCAATTAGCCCTAATTAGAAGAGGGAGTGGTTACAGAATTGATTGGACACACCTAGTAAGCAATACTATACACATTAAAAAGTGAAATACTGTAGCTATGTTATCATAAAAATACAACTCCAAGCTAGAAGTATCAGAACACTTAAAAAGGTAGTTCTAACCTTAAATATGACTGGGAGAAGTGTCAACAATAAGAGAAGCAATATATTCCATAGTGTTTGGGGACAGACTTGGTGGAGACAACTGAGCACTGAAGGTGATCCTTGGTAAAGATTACCACTCCTCCAAGATTGCCACTCCTCCAAGATTGCCACTCCTCCAAGATTGCCACTCCTCCAAGATTGCCACTCCTCCAAGATTGCCACTCCTCCAAGATTGCCACTCCTCCAAGATTGCCACTCCTCCTCCACAAAAATCTCTGAAACTGGAAACACTTATCTCCCTCACCAGCTTTAAGCACCAGCTGTCAGAGCAGCTCACAGATCACTGCACCTGTACATAGCCCATCTATAATTTAGCCCAAACAACTACCTCTTCCCCTACTGTATTTATTTATTTTGCTCCTTTGCACCCCATTATTTCTATTTCTACTTTGCACTTTCTTCCACTACAAATCTACCATTCCAGTGTTTTACTTGCTATATTGTATTTATTTAGCCACAATGGCCTTTTATTGCCTTTACCTCCCTTATCTCACCTCATTTGCTCACATTGTATATAGACTTATTTTTCTACTGTATTATTGACTGTATGTTTGTTTTACTCCATGTGTAACTCTGTTGTTGTTGTATGTGTCGAACTGCTTTGCTTTATCTTGGCCAGGTCGCAGTTGTAAATGAGAACTTGTTCTCAACTTGACTACCTGGTTAAATGAAGGTGAAATAAATAAAAAAAATCTTTCTTGCTGAAAATGGTTATAACCAGAAAGGTTAACATCAGTATTCAAAACACTCTTCCTTAACCACGTCTCAGTAACGACCAACACATCTGGATGGTGCTGAGATAGACATTCTGTCCAGGGATGTACATCTAGCTGCCTCACACTGCATAATCTGGAGAGGGGCTTCTGCCCTATGGGCCGTTCTGGTTTCTGCCCTATGGGCAGTTCTGGCTTCTGCCCTATGGGCAGTCCTGACTCCTGCCCTATGGGCCGTCCTGGCTCCTGCCCTATGGGCCGGTCTGGCTCCTGCCCTATGGGCCGTCCTGGCCCCTGCCCTATGGGCCGTCCTTGCTCCTGCCCTATGGGCCGTCCTTGCTCCTGCCCTATGGGCCGTCCTGTCTCCTGCCCTATGGGCCGTCCTGTCTCCTGCCCTATGGGCCGTTCTGGCTCCTGCCCTTTGGGCCGTTCTGGCTCCTGCCCAATGGGCCGTCCTGTCTCCTGCCCTATGGGCCGTCCTGTCTCCTGCCCTATGGGCCGTCCTGGCTCCTGCCCTATGGGCCGTCCTGGCTCCTGCCCTATGGGCCGTCCTGGCTAGGCTAAATACGATGTAGATCTATCGGCATAATTGCAGCACTTAATTCTGACTGAACATTTTAACAAAAATGAATAATTCATTTAAAAGGCCACATAATGTCAGCATCCAGCATCAAAGACTAGACAGTAGACACTGTGTGTGTGTGTGTGTGTGTGTGTGTGTGTGTGTGTGTGTGTGTGTGTGTGTGTGTGTGTGTGTGTGTGTGTGTGTGTGTGTGTGTGTGTTCCAGTGCTCTGCCATGACCCTGCAATGACCCTGCCAAGACCCTGACATGACCCTGCCATGACCCTGACAAGACTCTGACATGACCCTGCCATGACCCTGACAAGACTCTGACATGACCCTGACAAGACTCTGACATGACCCTGACATGACCCTGCCAAGACCCTGCCATGACCCTGACATGACCCTGCCATGACCCTCAGGCCACAGTGACATTACATCTATAGAGGAAATACTACAGACTAACTCCTTCAGTTCATACTACAGACTAACTCCTTCAGTTCAGACTAACAGAATAACTCCTTCAGCTCATACTAACAGACTAACTCCTTCAGTTCATACTACAGACTAACTCCTTCAGCTCAGACTACAGAATAACTCCTTCAGCTCAGACTAACAGAATAACTCCTTCAGCTCAGACTAACAGACTATCTCCTTCAGCTCAGACTACAGACTAACTCCTTCAGCTCAGACTAACAGACTAACTCCTTCAGCTCAGACTACAGACTAACTCCTTCAGTACCTGAATGGTAAAACACTGTTGACGACAAGCAGCCACTCGAGTTGAGAGTCAAAGGCCTCCATCCTAAATGGCATCGTATTCCCCATAGGCCTCTGGACAAAAGTAGTGCACTATATAGGGGAATAGGTCGCCATTTTGGATGCAATCAAGGAAAAAGGGATGTTGAGTTCAGTGGGCTATTTGAGAGTGAGCAGCATCATGCTCCAAACCAGCCATGTTCATTAGAGAGGGCCTGAGCCAAAATATCTTCATTTACACTGGCAGCCCAATTCTGATGTTTTTTTCTCCACTAATTGGTCTTTCGATCAATCACATCAGATCTTTTTTTCAGAGCTGATCTGATTGGTCAAAATACCAATTAGTGAAAAAAAAGATTAGAATTGGGCTGCCTGTGTAAATGCAGACAATGTCTTTACAATCATCGGCGTTAAGGTAATGGAGCTTATTGATTGAGTTGCTCTCTCTCTCTTTTTCTCTCTGTTTCTCTCTCTGTTTCTCTCTCTCTGTTTCTCTCTCTCTCGCTCTCTCTCTCTCTCTCTGTTTCTCTCTCTCTCTCTCTCTCTCTGTTCTCTCTCTCTCTCTCTCTCTCTCTCTCTCTCTCTCTCTCTCTCTCTCTCTCTCTGTCTCTCTCTCTCTCTCTCTCTGTGTTTCTCTCTCTCTGTTTCTCTCTCTCTGTTTCTCTCTCTCTCTCTCTCTCTCTCTCTCTCTCTCTCTCTGTTTCTCTCTCTCTCTCTGTTTCTCTCTCTCTCTCTGTTCTCTCTCACTCTCTCTCTCTCTCTCTCTCTCTCTCTCTCTCTCTCTCTCTCTCTCTCTCTCTCTCTCTCTGTTTCTCTCTCTCTCTCTCTGTTTCTCTCTCTCTCTCTCTCTCTCTCTCTCTCTCTCTCTCTCTCTCTCTCTCACTCTCTCTGGCTGTCTCATAAAACACCCATTAGGTAATTGTATTCTCAACATCGTTAATCAAGGCAATTGGTTTGATTTAAAAACACAGGTCAGGAGTGTGCAGTTGACAGATGATGGCACAATATTGGTCTGAGATCCCCCTATAAACACACACATGAAAACATACACACACACGCAGACACACACACACACACACACGTAGACACACACACACACAAACTCACATCCCACATGTGATATTTATAAACGGAATGTGCAGCAAACCCAAGAGATTATCCACAATTAGTGATGGGGGATGTTGAATATGCATGAAGTGGATGGGGGGATGGGGGGGGGGTAATATCTGTGTAATTAAATCTGCTTCTCTCTCCATCAGTGCTCCACAGTTACGTTTCCTCAGGCCTTGAAAACCAAACATCAGAAGTGTTCCTTTTAATCCTGTTGGTATCTCAAATCTCCATGAATCAATCTCTCCTTAAACAGAGATACCTCATCAGTTATACAACTGAATGCCTTTCTGCATTTAACCCAACCCCTCTGAATCAGAGAGGTACTGGGGCTGCTGCCTTAATCAACATCCACAGCGGCCGGGGAACAGCCTTGCTCAGGGGTAGAACGACAGATTTTTTTTAGCTTGTCAGCTCAGGGATTCGATCCAGCAACCTTTCTGTTACTGGCCCAACGCGCTAACCACTAAGCTACCTAGAGACACAGATAAATAAGCAAACAGGTATCTACTCTGTTTTTTGGGGGGTTACTCATCTTGGATAAACAGGTTTTGGGGGGGTACTCATCTTAGATAAACAGGTATGTACTCTGTTTTGGGGGGGTACTCATCTTAGATAAACAGGTATCTACTCTGTTTTGGGGGGGGGTACTCATCTTGGATAAACAGGTATCTACTCTGTTTTGGGGGGGCTACTCATCTTGGATAAACAGGTATCTACTCTGTTTTGGGGGGGTACTCATCTTAGATAAACAGGTATGTACTCTGTTTTGGGGGGCTACTCATCTTGGATAAACAGGTATCTACTCTGTTTTGGGGGGGGTACTCATCTTAGATAAACAGGTATCTACTCTGTTTTAGGGGGGGGTCTCATCTTAGATAAACAGGTATCTACTCTGTTTTGGGGGGGTACTCATCTTGGATAAACAGGTATGTACTCTGTTTGGGGGGGTACTCATCTTAGATAAACAGGTATCTACTCTGTTTTGGGGGGGTACTCATCTTGGATAAAGAGGTATCTACTCTGTTTGGGGGGGTACTCATCTTGGATAAACAGGTATCTACTCTGTTTTGGGGGGGTACTCATCTTGGATAAAGAGGTATCTACTCTGTTTGGGGGGGGTACTCATCTTGGATAAACAGGTATCTACTCTGTTTTGGGGGGGGGCTACTCATCTTAGATAAACAGGTATCTACTCTGTTTGAGGGGGGGGTCTCGTCTTGGATAAACAGGTATCTACTCTGTTTTCGGGGGGGTACTCATCTTAGATAAACAGGTATGTACTCTGTTTTGGGGGGGTACTCATCTTGGATAAACAGGTATGTACTCTGTTTGGGGGGTACTCATCTTAGATAAACAGGTATCTACTCTGTTTTGGGGGGGTACTCATCTTGGATAAACAGGTATCTACTCTGTTTGGGGGGGTACTCATCTTGGATAAACAGGTATCTACTCTGTTTGGGGGGGGGGTCTCGTCTTGGATAAACAGGTATCTACTCTGTTTTCTGGGGGGGGGTACTCATCTTAGATAAACAGGTATGTACTCTGTTTTGGGGGGGTACTCATCTTGGATAAACAGGTATCTACTCTGTTTTGGGGGGGTACTCATCTTGGATAAACAGGTATGTACTCTGTTTGGGGGGGTACTCATCTTAGATAAACAGGTATCTACTCTGTTTTCGGGGGGGGTACTCATCTTAGATAAACAGGTATGTACTCTGTTTTGGGGGGGTACTCATCTTGGATAAACAGGTATCTACTCTGTTTTGGGGGGGGGTACTCATCTTAGATAAACAGGTATCTACTCTGTTTTGGGGGGTACTCATCTTGGATAAACAGGTATCTACTCTGTTTTGGGGGGGGTACTCATCTTAGATAAACAGGTATCTACTCTGTTTTAGGGGGGGTACTCATCTTAGATAAACAGAGGGAAATGATCAATAGACTAAACTAAGCCTCACACTAAAAGTAACCTACTTTGAGAGATTGCACGGTTGCTCACGGCTGCAGATTCAGTCGTCTCAGGTGCGGCTTGAACTACCGTTTCCATCTGATTCAATGAAATATTTAGTCATCTCGGAAGCATGGAGGTAAATGAGGCCTGACAGATGCCAGCAGAAATAATGAAATATTGATCTATACTAAATCTGTCTCTCACCACATTATGTGTGTTTCCACTGTTACATCTACAAACATTACAGTTGTTTCTGAGAGGTGCCCTCCTTCCAGAAGGATAAGGCAGGTTGTTTCTGAGAGGTACCATCCTTCCAGAAGGATAAGGCAGGTTGTTTCTGAGAGGTGCCCTCCTTCAAGGCAGGTTGTTTCTGAGAGGTGCCCTCCTTCCAGAAGGATAAGGCAGGTTGTTTCTGAGAGATGCCCTCCTTCCAGAAGGATAAGGCAGGTTGTTTCTGAGAGGTACCCTCCTTCCAGAAGGATAAGGCAGGTTGTTTCTGAGAGATGCCCTCCTTCCAGAAGGATAAGGCAGGTGTTTGTTTCTGAGAGGTGCCCTCCTTCCAGAAGGATAAGGCAGGTTGTTTCTGAGAGGTACCCTCCTTCCAGAAGGATAAGGCAGGTTGTTTCTGAGAGGTGCCCTCCTTCCAGAAGGATAAGGCAGGTTGTTTCTGAGAGGTACCCTCCTTCCAGAAGGATAAGGCAGGTTGTTTCTGAGAGGTACCCTCCTTCCAGAAGGATAAGGCAGGTTGTTTCTGAGAGGTGCCCTCCTTCCAGAAGGATAAGGCAGGTGTTTGTTTCTGAGAGATGCCCTCCTTCCAGAAGGATAAGGCAGGTTGTTTCTGAGAGGTACCCTCCTTCCAGAAGGATAAGGCAGGTTGTTTCTGAGAGATGCCCTCCTTCCAGAAGGATAAGGCAGGTGTTTGTTTCTGAGAGGTGCCCTCCTTCCAGAAGGATAAGGCAGGTTGTTTCTGAGAGGTACCCTCCTTCCAGAAGGATAAGGCAGGTTGTTTCTGAGAGGTACCATCCTTCCAGAAGGATAAGGCAGGTTGTTTCTGAGAGGTACCCTCCTTCCAGAAGGATAAGGCAGGTGTTTGTTTCTGAGAGATGCCCTCCTTCCAGAAGGATAAGGCAGGTTGTTTCTGAGAGGTACCCTCCTTCCAGAAGGATAAGGCAGGTGTTTGTTTCTGAGAGGTGCCCTCCTTCCAGAAGGATAAGGCAGGTTGTTTCTGAGAGGTGCCCTCCTTCCAGAAGGATAAGGCAGGTTGTTTCTGAGAGGTACCCTCCTTCCAGAAGGATAAGTCAGGTGTTTGTTACTGAGAGGTACCCTCCTTCCAGAAGGATAAGGCAGGTTGTTTCTGAGAGGTACCATCCTTCCAGAAGGATAAGGCAGGTTGTTTCTGAGAGGTGCCCTCCTTCCAGAAGGATAAGGCAGGTTGTTTCTGAGAGGTACCCTCCTTCCAGAAGGATAAGGCAGGTGTTTGTTTCTGAGAGATGCCCTCCTTCCAGAAGGATAAGGCAGGTGTTTGTTTCTGAGAGGTGCCCTCCTTCCAGAAGGATAAGACAGGTTGTTTCTGAGAGGTACCCTCCTTCCAGAAGGATAAGGCAGGTTGTTTATGAGAGGTACCCTCCTTCCAGAAGGATAAGGCAGGTTGTTTATGAGAGATGCCCTCCTTCCAGAAGGATAAGGCAGGTGTTTGTTTCTGAGAGGTGCCCTCCTTCCAGAAGGATAAGGCAGGTTGTTTCTGAGAGGTACCCTCCTTCCAGAAGGATAAGGCAGGTTGTTTCTGAGAGGTACCATCCTTCCAGAAGGATAAGGCAGGTTGTTTCTGAGAGGTACCCTCCTTCCAGAAGGATAAGGCAGGTGTTTGTTTCTGAGAGATGCCCTCCTTCCAGAAGGATAAGGCAGGTTGTTTCTGAGAGGTACCCTCCTTCCAGAAGGATAAGGCAGGTGTTTGTTTCTGAGAGGTGCCCTCCTTCCAGAAGGATAAGGCAGGTTGTTTCTGAGAGGTGCCCTCCTTCCAGAAGGATAAGGCAGGTTGTTTCTGAGAGGTACCCTCCTTCCAGAAGGATAAGGCAGGTGTTTGTTTCTGAGAGGTGCCCTCCTTCCAGAAGGATAAGGCAGGTTGTTTCTGAGAGGTGCCCTCCTTCCAGAAGGATAAGGCAGGTTGTTTCTGAGAGGTACCCTCCTTCCAGAAGGATAAGTCAGGTGTTTGTTACTGAGAGGTACCCTCCTTCCAGAAGGATAAGGCAGGTTGTTTCTGAGAGGTACCATCCTTCCAGAAGGATAAGGCAGGTTGTTTCTGAGAGGTGCCCTCCTTCCAGAAGGATAAGGCAGGTTGTTTCTGAGAGGTACCCTCCTTCCAGAAGGATAAGGCAGGTGTTTGTTTCTGAGAGATGCCCTCCTTCCAGAAGGATAAGGCAGGTGTTTGTTTCTGAGAGGTGCCCTCCTTCCAGAAGGATAAGACAGGTTGTTTCTGAGAGGTACCCTCCTTCCAGAAGGATAAGGCAGGTTGTTTATGAGAGGTACCCTCCTTCCAGAAGGATAAGGCAGGTTGTTTATGAGAGATGCCCTCCTTCCAGAAGGATAAGGCAGGTGTTTGTTTCTGAGAGGTGCCCTCCTTCCAGAAGGATAAGGCAGGTTGTTTCTGAGAGGTACCCTCCTTCCAGAAGGATAAGGCAGGTTGTTTCTGAGAGGTACCATCCTTCCAGAAGGATAAGGCAGGTTGTTTCTGAGAGGTACCCTCCTTCCAGAAGGATAAGGCAGGTGTTTGTTTCTGAGAGATGCCCTCCTTCCAGAAGGATAAGGCAGGTTGTTTCTGAGAGGTACCCTCCTTCCAGAAGGATAAGGCAGGTGTTTGTTTCTGAGAGGTGCCCTCCTTCCAGAAGGATAAGGCAGGTTGTTTCTGAGAGGTGCCCTCCTTCCAGAAGGATAAGGCAGGTTGTTTCTGAGAGGTACCCTCCTTCCAGAAGGATAAGTCAGGTGTTTGTTACTGAGAGGTACCCTCCTTCCAGAAGGATAAGGCAGGTTGTTTCTGAGAGGTACCCTCCTTCCAGAAGGATAAGGCAGGTTGTTTCTGAGAGGTACCCTCCTTCCAGAAGGATAAGGCAGGTGTTTGTTTCTGAGAGATGCCCTCCTTCCAGAAGGATAAGGCAGGTGTTTGTTTCTGAGAGGTGCCCTCCTTCCAGAAGGATAAGACAGGTTGTTTCTGAGAGGTACCCTCCTTCCAGAAGGATAAGGCAGGTTGTTTATGAGAGGTACCCTCCTACCAGAAGGATAAGGCAGGTTGTTTCTGAGAGGTACCATCCTTCCAGAAGGATAAGGCAGGTTGTTTCTGAGAGGTACCCTCCTTCCAGAAGGATAAGGCAGGTTGTTTCTGAGAGGTACCCTCCTTCCAGAAGGATAAGGCAGGTTGTTTCTGAAAGGTACCATCCTTCCAGAAGGATAAGGCAGGTTGTTTCTGAGAGGTACCCTCCTTCCAGAAGGATAAGGCAGGTGTTTGTTTCTGAGAGATGCCCTCCTTCCAGAAGGATAAGGCAGGTTGTTTCTGAGAGGTACCCTCCTTCCAGAAGGATAAGGCAGGTGTTTGTTTCTGAGAGGTGCCCTCCTTCCAGAAGGATAAGGCAGGTTGTTTCTGAGAGGTGCCCTCCTTCCAGAAGGATAAGGCAGGTTGTTTCTGAGAGGTACCCTCCTTCCAGAAGGATAAGTCAGGTGTTTGTTACTGAGAGGTACCCTCCTTCCAGAAGGATAAGGCAGGTTGTTTCTGAGAGGTACCATCCTTCCAGAAGGATAAGGCAGGTTGTTTCTGAGAGGTGCCCTCCTTCCAGAAGGATAAGGCAGGTTGTTTCTGAGAGGTACCCTCCTTCCAGAAGGATAAGGCAGGTGTTTGTTTCTGAGAGATGCCCTCCTTCCAGAAGGATAAGGCAGGTGTTTGTTTCTGAGAGGTGCCCTCCTTCCAGAAGGATAAGACAGGTTGTTTCTGAGAGGTACCCTCCTTCCAGAAGGATAAGGCAGGTTGTTTATGAGAGGTACCCTCCTACCAGAAGGATAAGGCAGGTTGTTTCTGAGAGGTACCATCCTTCCAGAAGGATAAGGCAGGTTGTTTCTGAGAGGTACCCTCCTTCCAGAAGGATAAGGCAGGTTGTTTCTGAGAGGTACCCTCCTTCCAGAAGGATAAGGCAGGTTGTTTCTGAAAGGTACCATCCTTCCAGAAGGATAAGGCAGGTTGTTTCTGAGAGGTACCCTCCTTCCAGAAGGATAAGGCAGGTGTTTGTTTCTGAGAGGTACCCTCCTTCCAGAAGGATAAGGCAGCTGTTTTCTGAACACTTTCTCAGGAGGATGGAATCCATTTGTAAGAACCACTTCTGAAGTGTTTCCACTGTTTCATCTAAACACATCACGGTTGTTTTCCACCGGCAGACAGCATAACAAAGAACGACGCCAACGTCTTGGTATACTGCGTCCCAAATGCCATCCCATCCCCTATTTAGTGCACTACTACCCTTCCCGGATAGTGAGTGTGCCCATGCCATGGCCTGCAGCAAAATTTAGTACCACTTTGGAACAGCTGTCGCAGTCCAATGGGCACCAGGCATGTCTGTAATCAGGAGGTCCCGGTTGTGTCCCAAATACCACCCTGCCACTCTATTGGGCCCTGGTCAAAAGTAGTGCACTATAAAGGGAATAGGGTTCCATTTGGGACGCTGACCGCTATTATCACTACAATGGTAGTACTGTGGACTGGAGCACAGTGACCTTTCAGGAAGTAATGAGGGGGGGGGGGGGGGGGGGGTGGATTGGCTAAGGATGCGTCCTAAATGGTTCCCTGTTCACCTGTGTATTGTTCTACTTTTGACCAGGGCCCATAGACTGTAGTGCACTATACATTATATGCTGGCTCGTCTCCATCACTGGGAGACTGCAGAGAGCATCTTTCTCAGTTAACCAGACAGCAGTTTACTGAATGGAGAGAGGAGAGAGGAGGAGAGAGGAGAGAGGAGGAGAGAGAGAGGAGAGAGGAGGAGAGAGAGAGGAGAGAGAGGAGAGGAGAGAGGAGAGAGAGGAGAGGAGAGAGGAGAGAGGAGAAGAGAGAGAGGAGAGAGGAGGAGAGAGAGAGGAGAGAGGACAGAGGAGAGGAGAGAGAGGAGAGGAGAGAGGAGAAGAGAGAGAGAGGAGAGAGAGAGGAGAGAGGAGGAGAGAGAGGAGAGAGGAGGAGAGAGAGAGGAGAGAGAGGAGAGAGAGAGGAGGAGAGGAGAAGAGAGAGAGGAGAGAGGAGGAGAGAGGAGTGGAGAGAGGAGAGAGGAGAGAGGATTGGAGAGTGGAGAGTGGAGAGAGGAGAGAGGATTGGAGAGTGGAGTGGAGAGAGGAGGAGAGAGAGAGGAGAGAGGAGGAGAGAGTGGAGAGAGGAGAGAGGATTGGAGAGTGGAGAGAGGAGAGAGGATTGGAGAGTGGAGAGTGGAGAGAGGAGAGAGGAGAGAGGAGTGGAGAGAGGAGAGTGGAGAGAGGAGAGTGGAGAGAGGAGAGAGGAGAGAGGAGTGGAGAGTGGAGAGAGGAGAGTGGAGAGAGGAGTGGAGAGTGGAGAGTGGAGAGTGGAGAGAGGAGAGTGGAGAGAGGAGTGGAGAGTGGAGAGTGGAGAGTGGAGAGAGGAGGAGAGAGAGGAGAGTGGAGAGTGGAGAGAGGAGAGTGGAGAGAGGAGAGAGGAGTGGAGAGAGGAGAGTGGAGAGAGGAGGCCCTCATACTTTCCACATTCATTAAGGGGACTAGTTAGCTGGGTTAAGAAAGTTCAAAAACACCTGAAAGCACATTGAGCTGAGACTGAGGCTGAAACAGAGGGAGGGATATATCTCTAGGGCTGGCAGAGAGACAGGCAGAGAGACAGCCAGGTCTAGGGCTGGCAGAGAGACAGACAGAGAGACAGCCAGGTCTAGGGCTGGCAGAGAGACAGGCAGAGAGACAGCCAGGTCTAGGGCTGGCAGAGAGACAGACAAGAGAGACAGCCAGGTCTAGGGCTGGCAGAGACAGACAGAGAGACAGCCAGGTCTAGGGCTGGCAGAGAGACAGACAGAGAGACAGCCAGGTCTAGGGCTGGCAGAGACAGACAGAGAAACAGCCAGGTCTAGGGCTGGCAGAGAGACAGACAGAGAGACAGCCAGGTCTAGGGCTGGCAGAGAGACAGGCAGAGAGACAGCCAGGTCTAGGGCTGGCAGAGAGACAGACAGAGAGACAGCCAGGTCTAGGGCTGGCAGAGACAGACAGAGAGACAGCCAGGTCTAGGGCTGGCAGAGAGACAGACAGAGAGACAGCCAGGTCTAGGGCTGGCAGAGACAGACAGAGAAACAGCCAGGTCTAGGGCTGGCAGAGACAGACAGAGAAACAGCCAGGTCTAGGGCTGGCAGAGACAGACAGAGAGACAGCCAGGTCTAGGGCTGGCAGAGAGACAGGCAGAGAGACAGCCAGGTCTAGGGCTGGCAGAGAGACAGACAGAGAGACAGCCAGGTCTAGGGCTGGCAGAGAGACAGACAGAGAGACAGCCAGGTCTAGGGCTGCCAGAGAGACAGACAGAGACAGCCAGGTCTAGGGCTGCCAGAGAGACAGACAGAGACAGCCAGGTCTAGGGCTGGCAGAGCTTGGAGTCCATAACACTGTCTGCTCTCCCACACACAGTCTCCCAGGCAGCCTGCACTCTGTCTGTCAGTCACATAACAGGCACAGAGGCAGAGAGGAGGAGAGGAGAGGAGAGGAGGAGAGGAGGAGGAGGAGAGAGGAGAGGAGGAGAGAGGAGGAGGAGAGGAGGAGAGGAGGAGGAGGAGAGGAGGAGGAGAGGAGGGGAGAGGCGGAGAGGAGAGGGAGAGGAGTACAGGAGGATAGGAGGGGGACAGGAGGACAGGAGGAGAGGAGGAGGAGAGAGGAGGAGGAGAGGAGGGGGAGAGGAGGAGAGGAGGGGGAGAGGAGTACAGGAGGAGAGAGGAGGAGAGAGGAGGAGGAGGAGGAGAGAGGAGGAGGAGAGGAGGAGGAGGAGGAGGAGAGAGGAGAAGGAGGAGGAGAGAGGAGGAGGAGAGGAGTGGGAGAGGGGATGAATCCTACAGATCGACCCGACAGACTAACACTATAACAGCAACTAGACACTGAAGACAAAAAAAAGAAAATAACATCTAAACAGGAAGTCAAGCTATTGGGGATGAAGAACTGTGACAGACAGCAGGTGCCTCCTGACATGGTTTTAAACAGTGACAATGACAGGGATAGCTTGGTAACACCAGGGGGGAGTGAGTTTAAACAGGGATAGCTTGGTAACACCAGGGGGAGTGAGTTTAAACAGGGATAGCTTGGTAACACCAGGGGGAGTGAGTTTAAACAGGGATAGCTTGGTAACACAGGGGGGAGTGAGTTCAAACAGGGATAGCTTGGTAACACCAGGGGGAGTGAGTTTAAACAGGGATAGCTTGGTAACACCAGGGGGAGTGAGTTTAAACAGGGATAGCTTGGTAACACCAGGGGGAGTGAGTTTAAACAGGGATAGCTTGGTAACACCAGGGGGGAGTGAGTTTAAACAGGGATAGCTTGGTAACACCAGGGGGAGTGAGTTTAAACAGGGATAGCTTGGTAACACCAGGGGGAGTGAGTTTTAACAGGGATAGCTTGGTAACACCAGGGGGGAGTGAGTTTAAACAGGGATAGCTTGGTAACACCAGGGGGGAGTGAGTTTAAACAGGGATAGCTTGGTAACACCAGGGGGAGTGAGTTTAAACAGGGATAGCTTGGTAACACCAGGGGGAGTGAGTTTAAACAGGGATAGCTTGGTAACACCAGGGGGAGTGAGTTTAAACAGGGATAGCTTGGTAACACCAGGGGGAGTGAGTTTAAACAGGGATAGCTTGGTAACACCAGGGGGAGTGAGTTTAAACAGGGATAGCTTGGTAACACCAGGGGGAGTGAGTTTAAACAGGGATAGCTTGGTAACACCAGGGGGAGTGAGTTAAACAGGGATAGCTTGGTAACACCAGGGGGAGTGAGTTTAAACAGGGATAGCTTGGTAACACCAGGGGGAGTGAGTTTAAACAGGGATAGCTTGGTAACACCAGGGGGAGTGAGTTTAAACAGGGATAGCTTGGTAACACCAGGGGGAGTGAGTTTAAACAGGGATAGCTTGGTAACACCAGGGGGAGTGAGTTTAAACAGGGTTGCTTGGTAACACCAGGGGGAGTGAGTTTAAACAGGGATATCTTGGTAACACCAGGGGGGGTGAGTTTAAACAGGGATAGCTTGGTAACACCAGAGGGAGTGAGTTTAAACAGGGATAGCTTGGTAACACCAGGGGGGAGTGAGTTTAAACCGGGATAGCTTGGTAACACCAGGGGGAGTGAGTTTAAACAGGGATAGCTTGGTAACACAAGGGGGAGTGAGTTTTAACAGGGATTGCTTGGTAACACCAGGGGGGAGTGAGTTTAAACAGGGATAGCTTGGTAACACCAGGGGGGAGTGAGTTTAAACAGGGATAGCTTGTTAACACCAGGGGGAGTGAGTTTAAACAGGGATAGCTTGGTAACACCAGAGGGGAGTGAGTTTAAACAGGGATAACTTGGTAACACCAGGGGGAGTGAGTTCCAGATTATAGGGCCTCAGTATCTCATTCTGAATTGGTTGTTGTTGAATGTGGTGTTGTAGATATTGTCTGTTTCTTGTTGAGTAGTTATGGAATTCATAGGTAATGCCACTCTATGAACCTTTGCCAAGCAGCTGACTTCATATCCTGACACACAACACACAAAGACTCATTCAGACAAACACAGGGAGGAGAGAGGGAGGAGGTGGAAGAGAAAGTGGAGGTGGAGGAGAGGGAGGAGGTGGAGGAGAGGGAGGAGAGGAGAGAGGGAGGAGGTGGAGGAGAGGGAGGAGGGAGAGAGGGAGGAGGGAGGAGAGGGAGAGGAGGTGGAGGAGAGGGAGGGGGGGGAAGGAGAGGGAGGAGGTGGAGGAGAGGGAGGAGGGAGGGAGGGAGGGGGGGAAGGAGAGGGAGGAGGTGGAGGAGAGGGAGGAGAGGAGAGAGGGAGGAGGGAGAGAAGGGAGAGAGAACAGGAAGAGAGAGAGGAGGTGGCTGAGAGGGAGGAGAGAGGGAGGAGAGGGAGGAGGTGGAAGAGAGAGAGGAGAGGGGAGGAGCGAGAGGAAGGAGAGGAGAGGGGAAGAGATGGGAGGAGAGGAGAGAGGGGGGAGGTGGAGAAGAGGGAGGAGAGGGGGAGGTGGAGGAGAGAGAGGAGAGGGGGAGGTGAGAGGTGGAGGAGAGAGAGGAGGTGGAGGAGAGAGAGAAGAGGGGGGAGGTGGAGGAGAGAGAGGAGAGGGGGAGGTGGCGGAGAGAGAGGAGGTGGAGGAGAGAGAGGCGGTAGAGGAGAGAGAGGAGGTGGAGGGGGTCAGGTGTCATGACAGTGGATATTCATAATAAAGAAAGGAGAAGACATTGTGCCCACATAGACTGGTTCCATAAGATGGAAAACACATTCAGCACCAGTATGGATGCAGACCACCGTTGAGGAATAAAGGAACTCTGGCAGATGGCCCTGAGTGAGGCTGTACCACGTCCCTGCATTTCCTCATTACATCATGGTCATGTCCAAAGGGCACTACATAGGGAATAGGACTCTGTTCTAAAGTAGTGCACTACATAGGGAATAGGGCTCTGTTCTAAAGTAGTGCACTACATAGGGAATAGGACTCTGTTCTAAAGTAGTGCACTACATAGGGAATAGGGCTCTGTTCTAAAGTAGTGCACTACATAGGGAAAAGGACTCTGTTCTAAAGTAGTGCACTACATATGGAATAGGACTCTATTCTAAAGTAGTGCACTACATAGGGAATAGGGCTCTGTTCTAAAGAAGTGCACTACATAGGGAATAGGACTCTGTTCTAAAGTAGTGCACTACATAGGGAATAGGGCTCTGTTCTAAAGTAGTGCACTACATAGGGAATAGGACTCTGTTCTAAAGTAGTGCACTACATAGGGAATAGGGCTCTGTTCTAAAGTAGTGCACTACATAGGGAATAGGGCTCTGTTCTAAAGTAGTGCACTACATAGGGAATAGGGCTCTGTTCTAAAGTAATGCACTACATAGGGAATAGGACTCTGTTCTAAAGTAGTGCACTACATAGGGAATAGGGCTCTGTTCTAAAGTAGTGCACTACATAGGGAATAGGGCTCTGTTCTAAAGTAGTGCACTACATAGGGAATAGGGCTCTGTTCTAAAGTAGTGCACTACATAGGGAATAGGGATCTGTTCTAAAGTAGTGCACTACATAGGGAATAGGGCTCTGTTCTAAAGTAATGCACTACATAGGGAATAGGGCTCTGTTCTAAAGTAGTGCACTACATAGGGAATAGGGCTCTGTTCTAAAGTAGTGCACTACATAGGGAATAGGGCTCTGTTCTAAAGTAGTGCACTACATAGGGAATAGGGCTCTGTTCTAAAGTAGTGCACTACATAGGGAATAGGGCTCTGTTCTAAAGTAGTGCACTACATAGGGAATAGGGCTCTGTTCTAAAGTAGTGCACTACATAGGGAATAGGGTGCCATTTGTGACACTGTCAGTGTATCCAAAGTCTTTATCACCAGATAATGACTGGACTGGTTTTGGCCCCTCCTGCGTTCATGGCGGTTGGAAGCTGTGGGATGGGATGGTGCCTGGCTGGCTGGCTGACCCGTCTGGCTGGCTGGCCCGTCTGGCTGGCTGACCCGTCTGGCTGGGAGGAAGTAGGGCAGCCTGGGGTTCAGAGTAAGGTCTCAGTCTCTGCTTCCTGTCTCTCTGTCCCTCTTTCACAAGGAAGAGAGAGAGAGAGAGAGAGAGAGAGAGAGAGGAGAGGAGAGAGGAGAGAGAGAGAGGAGGAGAGAGAGAGCGGAGAGAGAGAGAGAGAGAGAGAGAGAGAGAGAGAGAGAGAGATAGAGAGAGAGAGAGAGAGAGAGGAGAGAGAGAGACAGAGAGACAGAGAGACAGAGAGACAGAGAGAGACTTGCACACAAACAAGAGTGTGGTTAAAATTGGCAAAAAAAACAAATTCTTTCCACAGGGCCGTGGGGTGAGACAGGGATGCAGCTTAAGCCCCACCCTCTTCGATATATATATATATATATATATAAACAATTTGGCGAGGGCACTAGAACAGTCTGCAGCACCCGTACTCACCCTACTAGAATCTGAAGTCAAAGGTCTACTGTTTGCTGATGATCTGGTGCTTCTGTCCCAAACCAAGGTGGGTCTACAGCAGCACCTAGATCTTCTGCACAGATTCTTTTAGACCTGGGCCCTGTCAGACCTGGGCCCTGTCAGACCTGGGCCCTGACAAACCTGGGCCCTGACAGACCTGGGCCCTGACAGACCTGGGCCCTGACAGACCTGGGCCCTGACAGTAAATCTCATTAAGACAAAAATAATGGTGTTCCAAAAAATGTCCATTTGCCAGGACCACAAACACAAATTCCATCTAGACACCGTTGCCCTAGAGCACACAAACAACTATACATACCTCGGCCTAAACATCAGCGCCACAGGTAACTTCCACAAAGCTGTGAACGAGCTGAGAGACGAGGCAAGAAGGGCCTTCTATGCCATCAAAATAACATAAAATTTGACATACCAATTAGGATCTAAAAATACTTGAATCAGTTGTAGAACCCATTGCCCTTTATGGTTGTGAGGTCTGGGGTCCACTCACCAACCAAGAATTCACAGAATGGGACAAACACCAAATTGAGACTCTGCATGCAGAATTCTGCAAAAATATCCTCCTTGTACAACGTAAAACACCAAATAATGCATGCAGAGCAGAATTAGGCCAATACCCGCTAATTATCAAAATCCAGCAAATAGCCGTTATATTTTACAACCACTTAAAAGGAACAGATTCCCAAACCTTACAAAAAAAACCATCACCTACATAGAGATGAACCTGGAGAGAAGTCCCCTAAGCAAGCTGGTCCCGGGGCTCTGTTCACAAACACAAACAGACCCCACAGAGTCATCACCTACAGAGAGATGAACCTGGAGAAGAGTCCCCTAAGCAAGCTGGTCCTGAGGCTCTGTTCACAAACACAAACAGACCCCACAGAGTCATCACCTACAGAGAGATGAACCTGGAGAAGAGTCCCCTAAGCAAGCTGGTCCCGGGGCTCTGTTCACAAACACAAACAGACCCCACAGAGTCATCACCTACAGAGAGATGAACCTGGAGAAGAGTCCCCTAAGCAAGCTGGTCCTGGGGCTCTGTTCACAAACACAAACAGACCCCACAGAGCCCCAGGACAGCAACACAATTAGACCCAACCAAATCATGAGAAAACAAAAAGATAATTACTTGACACATTGGAAAGAATTAACAAAAAAACAGAGCAAACTAGAATGCTATTTGGTCCTAAACAGAGAGAACACAGTGGCAGAATACCTGACCACTGTGACTGACCCAAATTTAAGGAAAGCTTTGACTATGTACAGACTCAGTGAGCATAGCCTTGCTATTGAGAAAGGCTGAGCGAAGACAGACCTGACTCTCAAGAGAAGACAGGCTATGTGCACACTGCCCACAAAATGAGGTGGAAACTGAGCTGCACTTCCTAACCTCCTGCTAAATGTATGACCATATTGGAGACACATATTTCCCTCAGATTACACAGATCCACAAAGAATTTAAAAACAAATCCAATTTTGATAAACTCCCATATCTACTGGGTGAAATACCACAGTGTGACATCACAGCAACAAGATCTGTGACCTGTTTCCACAAGAAAAGGTCAACCAGTGAAGAACAAACACCATTGTAAATACAACCCATATTTATATTTATTTATCTTCCCTTTTGAGAGAGAGAGAGAGAGAGAGAGAGAGAGAGAGAGAGAGAGAGAGATCACTATAGAGTCTTATCATTGGTCTGCTAGGCAGCCGCTGAGACAGACAGACCACAGATCAAATGGATCCAGCAATAGAGAATATAGATGGGAGTGGGAGGGCTTATCCATGTTCATAGATTTATGACGGGGCTCAATCACTCTGCTGGACATAGAGCAGAAGAGAAGGCAATGAACCTGTCCCCTCTGTACCCCAAACTATCTACCACATTAACCTTTCCCCTCTCTACCCCAAACTATATACCACATTAACCTGTCCCCTCTGTACCCCATACTATCTACCACATTAACCTGTCCCCTCTGTACCCCAAACTATCTACCACATTAACCTGTCCCCTCTGTACCCCAAACTATCTACCACATTAACCTGTCTCCTCTGTACCCCAAACTATCTACCACATTAACCTGTCCCCTCTGTACCCCAAACTATCTACCACATTAACCTGTCCCCTCTGTACCCCAAACTATCTACCACATTAACCTGTCCCCTCTGTACCCCAAACTATCTACCACATTAACCTGTCCCCTCTGTACCCCAAACTATCTACCACATTAACCTGTCCCCTCTGTACCCCAAACCATCTACCACATTAACCTGTCCCCTCTGTACCCCAAACTATCTACCACATTAACCTGTCTCCTCTGTACCCCAAACTATATACCACATTAACCTGTCCCCTCTGTACCTCAAACTATCTACCACATTAACCTGTCTCCTCTGTACCCCAAACTATCTACCACATTAACCTGTCCCCTCTGTACCCCAAACTATCTACCACATTAACCTGTCCCCTCTCTACCCCAAACTATCTACCACATGAACCTGTCCCCTCTGTACCCCAAACTATCTACCACATTAACCTGCCCCATCTGTACCCCAAACTATCTACCACATGAACCTGTCCCCTCTGTACCCCAAACTATATACCACATTAACCTGTCCCCTCTGTACCCCAAACTATCTACCACATTAACCTGTCCCCTCTGTACCCCAAACTATCTACCACATTAACCTGTCTCCTCTGTACCCCAAACTATATACCACATTAACCTGCCCCATCTGTACCCCAAACTATCTACCACATGAACATGCCCCCAGGATTTATGATTTGTTTCTGTGTTGATGAGGATATCAAGACTCCCCCAGAACTGGCCTTCGGTGTCCCTTGTAATGATTATTTAAAGGGCCTTCCCTGTAATCAACAACAGACTTCAGTCTGTTCTTTTCACAGTTCCACATTTCCACAGACTGCTGGATAGGAAAATGGAACCAACAAGTCCTTAATTTGATAGATTGATGCTTAAAAAAGTGTTTTTTTGGAATACCCTGGTTAACCTCATAACTAAAAAGCAGCAGCAGGACATATTTGTAACGTAATTTGATCAACTAATCTATTGCACAGAGGTTGTCTTTGGCAGTTATTATTTTCTCTGTTATTTAAGACTCCTGTATGTATAAGAATATCTCTGTTATTTAAGACTCCTGTATGAATAAGAATATCTCTGTGTTATTTAAGACTCCTGTATGAATTAGAATATCTCTGTTATTTAAGACTCCTGTATGTATAAGAATATCTCTGTTATTTAAGACTCCTGTATGAATTAGAATATCTCTGTTATTTAAGACTCCTGTATGTATAAGAATATCTCTGTTATTTAAGTATCCTGTATGAATTAGAATATCTCTGTTATTTAAGACTCCTGTATGAATTAGAATATCTCTGTTATTTAAGACTCCTGTATGAATTAGAATATCTCTGTTATTTAAGACTCCTGTTTGAATAAGAATATCTCTGTGTTATTTAAGGATCTTTCATCCCTTAACAAGAGAAAGGGCTTTCTTCTTTTCACACTGTTTGGATGTTGTGCTAAAGGGCTTTGGCCAACATCTAGAGTTACAATACCCTAATGTTGCTCCAGGAAAAACATGGCAGCATGTCTGCCTGTCAGCCGTTAAAAACCCAAGTCACTTTAAATTCACTAAGTTGTACCTCGTGTCAGTGATTTTAAGAGGGTCAATTTGGTCCAACGGGGTTGTGTTTTTAGATTACGGCTTCAATTTGTTTACGATCATATCGCTTCGCCTCAGTTTAAACCAAAAACACACAGACCAAAGGAATCATAACACTGTACGGACCGTGTCCCAAGTGGCACCATAAGCCCTATATAGTGCACTATAGGACCCGATAAAAAGCTTTGCCCTATGACATGAGCAGGGTACCATCTGAAACTCGGCTCTCATGTTCTTCTCTTCTCTGTGCAGTCTACTTTTACCAAAATGTCAAATGAGTCAGAAAGACTGAGCAAAGCTTTCCACTCTCTCTACAAGCTCAGCTCAAACAAGTGTCTCTTCAGAATTGACTCTCCGTTTTCGTCCAAACTAAGTGAACAGTTTTGTCCCGATGGATCGTGTCGGCGTGTGTAAAAGAGGCGAAGTCAGGCGCAGGTAGAGTAGCGTGACGTAAACAGACAAACTTTATTAAAGTTCCCAAAACGAGAGCACAACGTAAATCAAATTTGCTCAAAACACAGAACATAACAAAAGTAAAGCCCGTAAAAAGACACCACAGCAACACGAAACAATTACACACAAAGCATGATGGGAAACAGAGGGTTTAATACAAGTAGCTTCATTGGGGAAAGGAAAACCAGGTGTGTATGAAAACAAGACAAAACAAATGGATAATAGAAAAATGGAGCGGCGATGGCTAGAAAGCCGGTGACGCCGATCGCCCGAACGCCGCCCAAACAAGGGGAGGAGCCGACTTGGGCGGAAGTCGTGACAGATTGAAAACAGACAGCTGACTGGATTCAGCTGGTTGGTAATTTGATTCAGATACATAGCTGCATTACATACGAGTCTTCTCTCAATATGCTGGAGGTCAATAAGGAACGTGTCTGCTAACAAACAGGAGGACATCCTGGACAACATCCTGGAGGTCAATAAGGAACGTGTCTGCTAACAAACAGGACAACATCCTGAAGGTCAATAAGGAACGTGTCTGCTAACAAACAGGACGACATCCTGGAGGTCAATAAGGAACGTGTCTGCTAACAAACAGGACAACATCCAGGAGGTCAATAAGGAACGTGTCTGCTAACAAACAGGACGACATCCTGGAGGTCAATAAGGAACGTGTCTGCTAACAAACAGGAGGACATCCTGGAGGTCAATAAGGAACGTGTCTGCTAACAAGCAGGACAACATCCTGGAGGTCAATAAGGAACGTGTCTGCTAACAAACAGGACAACATCCTGGAGGTCAATAAGGAACGTGTCTGCTAACAAACAGGAGGACAACCTGGACAAAATCCTGGAGGTCAATAAGGAACGTGTCTGCTAACAAACAGGACAACATCCTGGAGGTCAATAAGGAACGTGTCTGCTAACAAACAGGAGGACATCCTGGAGGTCAATAAGGAACGTGTCTGCTAACAAACAGGACAACATCCTGGAGGTCAATAAGGAACGTGTCTGCTAACAAACAGGACAACATCCTGGAGGTCAATAAGGAACGTGTCTGCTAACAAACAGGACAATATCCTGGAGGTCAATAAGGAACGTGTCTGCTAACAAACAGGAGGACATCCTGGACAACATCCTGGAGGTCAATAAGGAACGTGTCTGCTAACAAACAGGAGGACATCCTGGAGGTCAATAAGGAACTTGTCTGCTAACAAACAGGACAATATCCTGGAGGTCAATAAGGAACGTGTCTGCTAACAAACAGGACAACATCCTGGAGGTCAATAAGGAACGTGTCTGCTAACAAACAGGACGACATCCTGGAGGTCAATAAGGAACGTGTCTGCTAACAAACAGGACAACATCCTGGAGGTCAATAAGGAACGTGTCTGCTAACAAACAGGACAACATCCTGGAGGTCAATAAGGAACGTGTCTGCTAACAAACAGGACAACATCCTGGAGGTCAATAAGGAACGTGTCTGCTAACAAACAGGAGGACATCCTGGAGGTCAAAAAGGAACGTGTCTACTAACAAACAGGACAACATCCTGGAGGTCAATAAGGAACGTGTCTGCTAACAAACAGGACGACATCCTGGAGGTCAATAAGGAACGTGTCTGCTAACAAACAGGACAACATCCTGGAGGTCAATAAGGAACGTGTCTGCTAACAAACAGGACAACATCCTGGAGGTCAATAAGGAACGTGTCTGCTAACAAACAGGACAACATCCTGGAGGTCAATAAGGAACGTGTCTGCTAACAAACAGGACGACATCCTGGAGGTCAATAAGGAACGTGTCTGCTAACAAACAGGAGGACATCCTGGAGGTCAAAAAGGAACGTGTCTACTAACAAACAGGACAACATCCTGGAGGTCAATAAGGAACGTGTCTGCTAACAAACAGGACGACATCCTGGAGGTCAATAAGGAACGTGTCTGCTAACAAACAGGACGACATCCTGGACAACATCCTGGAGGTCAATAAGGAACGTGTCTGCTAACAAACAGGACAATATCCTGGAGGTCAATAAGGAACGTGTCTGCTAACAAACAGGAGGACATCCTGGAGGTCAATAAGGAAGTTGTCTGCTAACAAACAGGATGTAGTGATATTAGAAGTGGAACTCACATTTGTGCTCGTTGGATCTCTGATGGACACAGTGATGGTAGAATAACTGGGAGAGATACTGCTTTAGTATAGATTCCCATGACGCTGGTTGTGATCGACACCTGATCATAAGTTGCTGTGAGTGTAGCAGATGTGGATCTGTGTAACTCTCACCTCAGCCTGAAGTGTCCTAACCTCAGCCTGAAGTGTCCCAACCTCAGCCTGAAGTGTCCCATCCTCAGCCTATAGTGTCCCATCCTCAGCCTGAAGTGTCCCATCCTCAGCCTGAAGTGTCCCAACCTCAGCCTGAAGTGTCCCATCCTCAGCCTGAAGTGTCCCAACCTCAGCCTGAAGTGTCCCAACCTCAGCCTGAAGTGTCCTAACCTCAGCCTGAAGTGTCCCATCCTCAGCCTGAAGTGTCCCAACCTCAGCCTGAAGTGTCCCAACCTCAGCATGAAGTGTCCCAACCTCAGCAGGAAGTGTCCCAACCTCAGCATGAAGTGTCCCAACCTCAGCAGGAAGTGTCCCAACCTCAGCATGAAGTGTCCCATCCTCAGCATGAAGTGTCCCAACCTCAGCATGAAGTGTCCTAACCTCAGCATGAAGTGTCCCATCCTCAGCAGGAAGTGTCCCAACCTCAGCAGGAAGCGTCCCAACTTGCGCTGCCGAATAGCTAGCTTCTCTGTGGTTTAAATGGGTTAGATGATTCAGGAGGCTGGTCACGTGTGTTTGGGAGGAAGAGGTCCTGGGTTCGAGTCCTCGGTATAAGCCGTATCAGGAAGAAGCGGTACTCGGCTAAGCAAGCCATTTGACACCCTTTACATAAGCCCCTCCACTTCCCAAGACTATAATTTCCCAACATGCCTTGGGACCAGCCTGTATTTGTGCACCCGACTGTCAGTCCCATTAACACCCTATTGGCTTCTTAACAGTCGCGTCCCAAATGGCATTATATTTTCCCCAATATAGTGTCATACTTTTGACCAGGGCTCTGTAGCAGTACGTAAAGCACTATTTGGGACGCGGTCCACCTTTTGGTTTCATGTTGCTGAGCAGATATCTATTAGTCCCCTTGTTAAATGGTGCCACACCAAGGTACAGTCAATCCTGTTGCATTACGACCAATTATTTATATTTGATCTCTGACAAAAGTACTTCACTGCTCCGACGAAGCTGTGAAATCCACTTTAATTACACCGATTTGCATGGAAATGGATATTGATTGCAGGAGATATCACAGCGTCTAACGTCGCTGTGCTATGTGGCCTGGGTTCAAACACTATTCAAACATCTTTCAAAATACTTTATCTGTGCTTTGATTGAGCTTGCCTGATTCAGTGAAACTAATAGAATCGCTACAGAAGTGCATCTGGCACTCCAGGGCAGACTAAAGCAAACGCTTTAAGGTATTTCAAAAGATAACAAATAGTATTTGAACCCAGGTTTGTGTGGAATACACTCGCTTCTGTTTCAAGGACGATATTTCTCATTTACTGCAAAGCCTGCCTAAAGCTCTCCGGGAGAGTCGGAAAGTCACTCGGATGAAAAGGTGATTTTGAAATATAATTATCCACAACAACAAAACAAAACTAAATGTGTTGTAAGACAGGTGGAGATAGAATAACAAACAGGTTCAAATAGCATAGATGCCATCCACAGTAATATCATCCACAGTATACTCCAGTATACTCTGAATATCATCCACAGTAGTGTCCAGTATATTCTGAATATCATCCACAGTATACTCCAGTATACTCTGAATATCATCCACAGTATACTCCAGTATACTCTGAATATCATCCACAGTATACTCCAGTATACTCTGAATATCATCCACAGTAGTGTCCAGTATATTCTGAATATCATCCACAGTAGTGCCCAGTATATTCTGAATATCATCCACAGTGGTGTCCAGCATACTCTGAATATCATCCACAGTAGTGTCCAGTATATTCTGAATATCATCCACAGTAGTGTCCAGTATATTCTGAATATCATCCACAGTAGTGTCCAGTATATTCTGAATATCATCCACAGTAGTGCCCAGTATATTCTGAATATCATCCACAGTAGTGTCATCCACAGTAGTGTCCAGTATATTCTGAATATCATCCACAGTAGTGTCATCCACAGTAGTGTCCAGTATATTCTGAATATCATCCACAGTAGTGTCCAGTATATTCTGAATATCATCCACAGTAGTGTCCAGTATATTCTGAATATCATCCACAGTAGTGCCCAGTATATTCTGAATATCATCCACAGTAGTGTCATCCACAGTAGTGTCCAGTATACTCTGAATATCATCCACAGTAGTGTCATCCACAGTAGTGTCCAGTATACTCTGAATATCATCCACAGTATACTCCAGTATATTCTGAATATCATCCACAGTAGTGTCCAGTATACTCTGAATATCATCCACAGTAGTGTCCAGCATACTCTGAATATCATCCACAGTAGTGTCCAGTATATTCTGAATATCATCCACAGTAGTGTCCAGTATACTCTGAATATCATCCACAGTAGTGTCCAGCATACTCTGAAATGCTCTCCAGAAAATCAAGTTTTAGTCTACAGAATAGTCTGATAAATGGCACTTTTCTTTCACACCAGAACATATTTTCAATAGGGCTATAATGAGAACAGGTGGGGAGACTGTACCATATTAATAAACAGTTTCACGAGGGAGTAGATGTCAGTGATGTCCTTAACAATAGTGATTGTATATACCCTCTGTGTAATGCTCTCTAGGAACTCTCTAGAAATACATCATGTTTCTTTCCCACTAGAGTTGGACTAGACAGGCCCTCCTGCAGTTCAGAGAGAGAGAGAATCAATCTCCAGCTATTCACTAACAGACCACAGTTCAGACAGAGAGAATCATTCTCCAGCGATTCACTAACAGTTCAGACAGAGAGAATCATTCTCGAGCTCTTCACTAACAGTTCAGACAGAGAGAATCATTCTCCAGCGATTCACTAACAGTTCAGACAGAGAGAATCATTCTCCAGCTATTCACTAACAGTTCAGACAGAGAGAATCATTCTCCAGCTATTCACTAACAGTTCAGACAGAGAGAATCATTCTCCAGCTATTCACTAACAGTTCAGACAGAGAGAATCATTCTCCAGCGATTCACTAACAGTTCAGACAGAGAGAGAATCATTCTCCAGCGATTCACTAACAGGCATCAGTTCAGACAGAGAGAGAATCATTCTCCAGCGATTCACTAACAAATCAAATTTATTTATATAGCCCTTCGTACATCAGCTGAAATCTCAAAGTGCTGTACAGAAACCCAGCCTAAAACCCCAAACAGCAAGCAATGCATGCGAAAGAAGCACGGTGGCTGGGAAAAACTCCCTAGGAAAAACTCCTGAGAAAGGCCAAAAACCTAGGAAGAAACCTAGAGAGGAACCAGGCTATGAGGGGTGGCCAGTCCTCTTCTGGCTGTGCCGGGTGGATATTATAACAGAACATGGTCAAGATGTTAAAATGTTCGTAAATGACCAGCATGGTCAAATAATAATAATCATAGTAATTGTCGAGGGTGCAACAAGCACGTCCGGTGAACAGGTCAGGGTTCCGTAGCCGCAGGCAGAACAGTTGAAACTGGAGCAGCAGCATGGCCAGGTGGACTGGGGACAGCAAGGAGTCATCATGCCAGGTAGTCCCGAGGCATGGTCCTAGGGCTCAGGTCCTCCGAGAGAAAGAAAGAAAGAAAGAAAGAGAGAATTAGAGAGAGCATATTTACATTCACACAGGACACCGGATAAGACAAGAGAATACTCCAGATGTAACAGACTGACCCTAGCCCCCCGACACATAAACTACTGCAGCATAAATACTGGAGGCTGAGACAGGAGGGATCAGAAGACACTGTGGCCCCATCCGATGATACCCCCGGACAGGGCCAAACAGGCAGGATATAACCCCACCCACTTTGCCAAAGCACAGCCCCCACACCACTAGAGGGATATCTACAACCACCAACTTACCGTCCGAAGACAAGGCCGAGTATAGCCCACAAAGATGTCTGCCACGGCACAACCCAAGGGGGGGGCGCCAACCCAGACAGGAAGACCACGTCAGTGGCTCAACCTACTCAAGTGACGCACCCCTCCCATGGACGGCATGGAAGAACACCAGTAAGTCAGTGACTCAGCCCCTGTAAAAGGGTTAGAGGCAGAGAATCCCAGTGGGAAGAGGGGAACCGACAAGGCAGAGACAGCAAGGGCGGTTCGTTGCTCCAGCCTTTCCGTTCACCTTCACACTCCTGGGCCAGACTATACTTAATCATAGGACCTACTGAAGAGATAAGTCTTCAGTAAAGACTTAAAGGTTGAGACTGAGTCTGCGTCTCTCACATGGGTAGGCAGACCATTCCATAAAAATGGAGCTCTATAGGAGAAAGCCCTACCTCCAGCCGTTTGCTTAGAAATTCTAGGGACAATTAGGAGGCCTGCGTCTTGTGACCATAGCGTACGTGTAGGTATGTACGGCAGGACCAAATCGGAAAGATAGGTAGGAGCAAGCCCATGTAATGCTTTGTAGGTTAGCAGTAAAACCTTGAAATCAGCCCTTGCCTTAACAGGAAGCCAGTGTAGGGAAGCTAGCACTGGAGTAATATGATCACATTTTTTGGTTCTAGTCAGGATTCTAGCAGCCGTATTTAGCACTAACTGAAGTTTGTTTAGTGCTTTATCCGGGTAGCCGGAAAGTAGAGCATTGCAGTAGTCGAGCCTAGAAGTAACAAAAGCATGGATTAATTTTTCTGCGTCATTTTTGGACAGAAAGTTTCTGATTTTTGCAATGTTACGTAGATGGAAAAAAGCTGTCCTTGAAGCAGTCTTGATATGTTCTTCAAAAGAGAGATCAGGGTCCAGAGTAACGCCGAGGTCCTTCACAGTTTTATTTGAGACGACTGTACAACCATCCAGATTAATTGTCAGATTCAACAGAAGATCTCTTTGTTTCTTGGGACCTAGGACAAGCATCTCTGTTTTGTCCGAGTTTAAAAGTAGAACATTTGCAGCCATCCACTTCCTTATGTCTGAAACACAGGCTTCTAGCGAGGGCAATTTTGGGGCTTCACCATGTTTCATTGAAATGTACAGCTGTGTGTCGTCCGCATAGCAGTGAAATTTAACATTATGTTTTCGAATGACATCCCCAAGAGGTAAAATATATAGTGAAAACAATAGTGGTCCTAGAACGGAACCTTGAGGAACACCGAAATTTACAATTGATTTGTCAGAGGACGAACCATTCACAGAGACAAACTGATATCTATCCGACAGATAAGATCTAAACCAGGCCAGAACTTGTCCATGTAGACCAATTTGGGTTTCCAATCTCTCCAAAAGAATGTGGTGATCGATGGTATCAAAAGCGGCACTAAGATCTAGGAGCATGAGGACAGATGCAGAGCCTCGGTCTGACGTCATTAAAAGGTCATTTACCACCTTCACAAGTGCAGTCTCAGTGCTATGATGGGGTCTAAAACCAGACTGAAGCGTTTCGTATACATTGTTTGTCTTCAGGAAGGCAGTGAGTTGCTGCGCAACAACTTTTTCTAAAATTTTTGAGAGGAATGGAAGATTCGATATAGGCCGATAGTTTTTTATAATTTCTGGGTCAAGATTCGGCTTTTTCAAGAGAGGCTTTATTACTGCCACTTTTAGTGAGCTTGGTACACATCCGGTGGATAGAGAGCCGTTTATTATGTTCAACATAGGAGGGCCAAGCACAGGAAGCAGCTCTTTCAGTAGTTTAGTTGGAATAGGGTCCAGTATGCAGCTTGAGGGTTTGGAGGCCATGATTATTTTCATCATTGTGTCAAGAGATGTAGTACTAAAACACTTTAGTATCTCCCTTGAGCCAAGGTCCTGGCAGAGTTGTGCAGACTCTGGACAATGAAGCCCTGGAGGAATACCCAGATTTAAAGAGGAGTCCGTAATTTGCTTTCTAATGATCATGATCTTTTCCTCAAAAAAGTTCATAAATTTATTACTGCTGAAGTGAAAGCCATCCTCCATTTGCGAATGCTGCTTTTTAGTTAGCTTTGCGACAGTGTCAAAAAGAAATTTCGGATTGTTCTTATTTTCCTCAATTAAGTTGGAAAAATAGGATGATCGTGCAGCAGTGAGGGCTCTTCGATACTGCACGGTACTGTCTTTCCAAGCTAGTCGGAAGACTTCCAGTTTAGTGTGGAGCCATTTCCGTTCCAATTTTCTGGAAGCTTGCTTCAGAGCTCGTGTATTTTCTGTATACCAGGGAGCTAGTTTCTTATGACAGATGTTTTTAATTTTTAGGGGTGCAACTGCATCTAGGGTATTGCGCAAGGTTGAATTGAGTTCCTTGGTTAGGTGGTTAACTGATTCTTGTCCTCTGACGTCCTTGGGTAGGCAGAGGGAGTCTGGAAGGGCATCAAGGAATCTTTGGGTTGTCTGAGAATTTATGGCACGACTTTTAATCTTCCTTGGTTGGGGTCTGAGCAGATTATTTGTTGCAATTGTAAACGCAATAAAATGGTGGTCCGATAATCCAGGATTATGAGGAAAAACATTAAGATCCACAACATTTATTCCATGGGACAAAACTAGGTCCAGAGTATGACTGTGGCAGTGAGTAGGTCCAGAGACATGTTGGACAAAACCCACTGAGTCGATGATGGCTCCGAAAGCCTTTTGGAGTGGGTCTGTGGACTTTTCCATGTGAATGTTAAAGTCACCAAAAATTAGAATATTATCTGCTATGACTACAAGATCCGATAGGAATTCAGGGAACTCAGTAAGGAACACTGCATATGGCCCAGGAGGCCTGTAAACAGTAGCTATAAAAAGTGATTGAGTAGGCTGCATAGATTTCATGACTAGAAGCTCAAAAGACGAAAACGTCATTGTTTTTTTTTTGTAAATTTAAATTTGCTATCGTAAATGTTAGCAACACCTCCGCCTTTGCCGGATGCACGGGGGGTTTGGTCACTAGTGTAACCAGGGGGTGAGGCCTCATTTAACACAGTAAATTCATCAGGCTTAAGCCATGTTTCAGTCAGGCCAATCACATCAAGATTATGATCAGTGATTAGTTCATTGACTATAACTGCCTTGGAAGTGAGGGATCTAACATTAAGTAACCCAATTTTGAGATGTGAAGTATCACAATCTCTTTCAATAATGGCAGGAATGGAGGAGGTCTTTATACTAGTAAGATTACTGAAGCGAACACCGCCATTTTTAATTTTGCCCAACCAAGATCGAGGCACAGACACGGTCTCAATGGGGAAAGCTGAGCTGACTACGCTAACTGTGCTAGTGGCAGACTCCACTAAGCTGGCAGGCTGGCTAACAGCCTGTTGCCTGGCCTGCACCCTATTTCATTGTGGAGCTAGAGGAGTTAGAGCCCTGTCTATGTTCGTAGATAAGATGAGAGCACCCCTCCAGCTAGGATGGAGTCCGTCACTCCTCAGCAGGCCAGGCTTGGTCCTGTTTGTGGGTGAATCCCAGAAAGAGGGCCAGTTATCTACAAATTCTATCTTTTGGGAGGGGCAGAAAACAGTTTTCATCCAGCGATTGAGTTGTGAGACTCTGCTGTAGAGCTCATCACTCCCCCTAACTGGGAGGGGGCCAGAGACAATTACTCGATGCCGACACATCTTTCTAGCTGATTTACACGCTGAAGCTATATTGCGCTTGGTGACCTCTGACTGTTTCATCCTAACATCGTTGGTGCCGACGTGGATAACAATATCTCTATACTCTCTACACTCGCCAGTTTTAGCTTTAGCCAGCACCGTCTTTAGATTAGCCTTAACGTCGGTAGCCCTGCCCCCTGGTAAACAGTGTATGATCGCTGGATGATTAGTTTTAAGTCTAATACTGCGGGTAATGGAGTCGCCAATGACTAGGGTTTTCAATTTGTCAGAGCTAATGGTGGGAGCCGTCGGCGTCTCAGACCCCACAACGGGAGGAGCAGAGACCAGAGAAGTCTCGGCCTCCGACTCCGACTCGCTTAACGGGGAGAACCGGTTGAAAGTTTCTGTCGGCTGAATAAGCGACACCGGTTGAGCATTCCTACAGCGTTTCCCTCCAGAAGCCATGAGAAAGTTGTCCGGCTGCGGGGACCGTGCGAGGGGGTTTATACTAACGTTACTATCTGTACTTACTGGTGGCACAGACGCTGTTTCATCCTTTCCTACACTGAAATGACCCTTGCCTAACGATTGCGTCTGAAGCTGGGCTTGCAGCACAGCTATCCTTGCCGTAAGGCGATCGTTCTCCTGTATATTATGAGTACAACGACTGCAATTAGAAGGCATCATGTTAATGTTACTTAGCTTCGGCTGTTTGAAGTCCTGACGAACCATGTCCAGATAAAACCTCTGGGGTAGGAAAGTTGAATGAAAAAAAAGTTGAGTGAGGGAAAAAGTAAAAATATACGGTAATGAAAAAGTAAAAACCGTCAGGTAGCAAAGTAAAAACGGCAACAAAAACGCACAACAGCGTAAACAAGTCTGCAAGTTGTGACCGGAAGCAGGAAACAGGAAAAAACTAATGAACTTATCCTCTGCAGCAGAGGTAACATAGAGACTGATTTCATCCTGCCTCATTGACTGAACTGGACAATCAGCCAGTTCAGACAGACATCAGACATAACAGACATCAGTTCAGACAGAGAGAGAATCATTCTCCAGCTATTCACTAACAGACATCAGTTCAGACAGAGAGAATCATTCTCCAGCGATTCACTAACAGGCATCAGTTCAAACAGAGAGAGAATCATTCTCCAAAGATTCACTAACAGTTCAGACAGAGAGAATCATTCTCCAGCGATTCACTAACAGGCATCAGTTCAGACAGAGAGAGAATCATTCTCCAACGATTCACTAACAGGCATCAGTTCAGACAGAGAGAGAATCATTCTCCAGCTATTCACTAACAGTTCAGACAGAGAGAATCATTCTCCAGCTATTCACTAACAGACCACAGTTCAGACAGAGAGAGAATCATTCTCCAGCGATTCACTAACAGTTCAGACAGAGAGAATCATTCTCCAGCTATTCACTAAAAGTTCAGACAGAGAGAATCATTCTCCAGCGATTCACTAACAGACAACAGTTCAGACAGAGAGAATCATTCTCCAGCTATTCACTAACAGTTCAGACAGAGAGAATCATTCTCCAGCTATTCACTAACAGTTCAGACAGAGAGAATCATTCTCCAGCGATTCACTAACAAGCAACAGTTCAAAAGCTTGCATGCGGTATTCTTCGCCTTCTGACGTCAACAGAGCAAAAATCAACTCTTTAAGCTGGTTTAAGCTGGGATTGTGGTAACTGGTTCAAGCTGGGATTGTGGTAACTGGTTTAAGCTGGGTTTGTGGTAACTGGTTTAAGCTGGTTTAAGCTGGGTTTGTGGTAGCTGGGTTTGTGGTAGCTGGTTCAAGCTGGGTTTGTGGTAACTGGTTCAAGCTGGGTTTGTGGTAACTGGTTTAAGCTGGGTTTGTGGTAACTGGTTTAAGCTGGTTTAAGCTGGGTTTGTGGTAACTGGTTTAAGTTGGTTTAAGCTGGGTTTGTGGTAACTGGTTTAAGCTGGTTCAAGCTGGGATTGTGGTAACTGGTTTAAGCTGGGTTTGTGGTAACTGGTTCAAGCTGGGTTTGTGGTAACTGGTTCAAGCTGGGTTTGTGGTAACTGGTTCAAGCTGGGATTGTGGTAACTGGGTTTGTGGTAACTGGTTTAAGCTGGGTTTGTGGTAACTGGTTCAAGCTGGGTTTGTGGTAACTGGTTTAAGCTTTGTGGTAACTGGTTTAAGCTGGGTTTAAGCTGGGTTTGTGGTAACTGGTTCAAGCTGGGTTTGTGGTAACTGGTTTAAGCTGGGTTTGTGGTAACTGGTTTAAGCTGGGTTTGTGGTAACTGGTTTAAGCTGGGTTTGTGGTAACTGGTTCAAACTGGGTTTGTGGTAACTGGTTCAAGCTGGGTTTGTGGTAACTGGTTCAAGCTGGGTTTGTGGTAACTGGTTCAAGCTGGGTTTGTGGTAACTGGTTTAAGCTGGGTTTGTGGTAACTGGTTCAAGCTGGGTTTGTGGTAACTGGTTCAAGCTGGGTTTGTGGTAACTGGTTCAAGCTGGGTTTGTGGTAGCTGGGTTTGTGGTAACTGGTTTAAGCTGGGTTTGTGGTAACTGGTTCAAGCTGGGTTTGTGGTAACTGGTTTAAGCTGGGTTTGTGGTAACTGGTTCAAGCTGGGTTTGTGGTAACTGGTTTAAGCTGGGTTTGTGGTAACCGGTTCAAGCTGGGTTTGTGGTAACTGGTTTAAGCTGGGTTTGTGGTAACTGGTTCAACAGCTACAGGGGAAGCTACAGCTCATTAGTCCAAACATGTGATGAAAGCTCCCAGATATCACATCCTCTAGCGAATCTTTCTATATTAGCCACTTTACAACTCCCACCAAGTGGGTTAACCCTATTGGCGCAGTGCGTAGGGTGCATTAGCCTTTCACACCAACAACCCGCCGTTTGCTACAATAGGCCAACTATAAGTTAAAATGAAAGCAAACTGACTTCTGATTGACAAGGAAGCTGCGAAACGTAAAATGAAATAAAAATACAACTGACTAATTTCTCAATGACAAGATATGACCTCACCACAACCTCTATAAAGACTATATTTACATGACCAGTCTCATTCACCTTCCAGCAAAAACTCAAATACCGAAAGATAATAGGGCCCCAAATGGCACTACTTTAGACCAGGGCCTATAGGGTAGTAGTGTACTACTTTAGACCAGGGCCTATAGGGTAGTAGTGTACTACTTTAGACCAGGGTCTATAGGGTAGTAGTGTACTACTTTAGACCAGGGCCTATAGGGTAGTAGTGTACTACTTTAGACCAGGGCCTATAGGGTAGTAGTGCACTACTTTAGACCAGGGTCTATAGGGTAGTAGTGCACTACTTTAGACCAGGGCCTATAGGGTAGTAGTGCACTACTTTAGACCAGGGTCTATAGGGTAGTAGTGCACTACTTTAGACCAGGGTCTATAGGGTAGTAGTGCACTACTTTAGACCAGGGCCTATAGGGTAGTAGTGTACTACTTTAGACCAGGGCCTATAGGGTAGTAGTGCACTACTTTAGACCAGGGTCTATAGGGTAGTAGTGCACTACTTTAGACCAGGGTCTATAGGGTAGTAGTGCACTACTTTAGACCAGGGCCTATAGGGTAGTAGTGCACTACTTTAGACCAGGGCCTATAGGGTAGTAGTGCACTACTTTAGACCAGGGTCTATAGGGTAGTAGTGCACTACTTTAGACCAGGGTCTATAGGGTAGTAGTGCACTACTTTAGACCAGGGCCTATAGGGTAGTAGTGCACTACTTTAGACCAGGGTCTATAGGGTAGTAGTGCACTACTTTAGACCAGGGCCCATAGGGTAGTAGTGCACTACTTTAGACCAGGGCCCATAGGGTAGTAGTGCACTACTTTAGACCAGGGCCTATAGGGTAGTAGTGTTCACCCAAACAGTACTTCACATCCCTCCAGCCATACTTTAATCTATGTTCCTTCCTCTCTCATCCTGTTCCAATTCCTTTGCAGGCTCCTTAAATCCAGCAGAGACAGACCAATGAGGATTTTCCCTGGCGTACGTTCCTGTAGCTTTACATCTTTAGGTTTGTGTTCCAAATGGCCCTCAGTTCCATTCCATTCCCTGGTCAAAAGAAGTGCACTACATAGGGATGAGGGTTCCAATTAGGACGCAGCCTAACCTTTCCCCTCAGGAAGGTACTTAAGAAGCCGAGGTAGAGTTTACTGAGCAGTAAAAAGCTTTTCCCATTTAGAAGACTGATCCAACATTGACTAACTGAATTATTTTCAGTATAAAAGCACGATTCACTGGTTTTATTAACCATGCTGGGGGTATGGTGGAGTTTAGCAAATAAATACATAATGTATATATAATATATCCATCTATACAGATACAATCTATACGTATAAAATATATCCATCTATATAGATGTGATCTACAAATAGAAAATATAACCATCTATACATATATATATATAAATATATATAAAATATATCCATCTATACAGATGTGATCTATACATATAAAATATATCCATCTATACATATATATATCTATATATATACATATATAAATATATATCAAATATAACCATCTATATATATATACATATATGAACTATACATATAAAATATATACATATATGATCTACACATTTAAAATACAGTATATCCATCTGTCACCTTCTCACCAAGCTGCTTGGCGATGGTCTTGTAGCCCATTCCAGCCTTGTGTAGGTGTACAATCTTGTCCCTGACATCCTTGGAGAGCTCTTTGGTCTTGGCCATGGTGGAGAGTTTGGAATCTGATTGATTGATTGCTTCTGTGGACAGGTGTCTTTTTTTACAGGTAACAAGCTGCAATTAGGAGCACTCCCTTTAAGAGTGTGCTCCTAATCTCAGCTCATTACCTGTATAAAAGACACCTGGGAGCCAGAAATCTTTCTGATTGAGAGGGGGTCAAATACTTATTTCCCTCATTAAAATGCAAATCAATTTATAACATTTCTGACATGCCTTATCCTTGTCCTGATGTTGGACTAGTAGAGCTGTCCTTGTCCTGATGTGGGACTAGTAGAGCTGTCCTTGTCCTGATGTGGGACTAGTAGAGTTGTCCTTGTCCTGATGTGGGACTAGTAGAGCTGTCCTTGTCCTGATGTTGGACTAGTAGAGCTGTCCTTGTCCTGATGTTGGACTAGTAGAGCTGTCCTTGTCCTGATGTTGGACTAGTAGAGCTGTCCTTGTCCTGATATTGGACTAGTAGAGCTGTCCTTGTCCTGATGTGGGACTAGTAGAGCTGTCCTTGCCCTGATGTTGGACTAGTAGAGCTGTCCTTGTCCTGATATTGGACTAGTAGAGCTGTCCTTGCCCTGATGTGGGACTAGTAGAGCTGTCCTTGTCCTGATATGGGACTAGTAGAGCTGTCCTTGTCCTGATGTGGGACTAGTAGAGCTGTCCTTGTCCTGATGTTGGACTAGTAGAGCTGTCCTTGTCCTGATATTGGACTAGTAGAGCTGTCCTTGTCCTGATGTTGGACTAGTAGAGCTGTCCTTGTCCTGATATTGGACTAGTAGAGCTGTCCTTGTCCTGATGTGGGACTAGTAGAGCTGTCCTTGTCCTGATATTGGACTAGTAGAGCTGTCCTTGTCCTGATGTGGGACTAGTAGAGCTGACCTTGTCCTGATGTGGGACTAGTAGAGCTGTCCTTGTCCTGATGTGGGACTAGTAGAGCTGTCCTTGTCCTGATATTGGACATGTAGAGCTGTCCTTGTCCTGATATTGGACTAGTAGAGCTGTCCTTGTCCTGATGTGGGACTAGTAGAGCTGTCCTTGTCCTGATGTGGGACTAGTAGAGCTGTCCTTGTCCTGATGTGGGACTAGTAGAGCTGTCCTTGTCCTGATATTGGACTAGTAGAGCTGTCCTTGTCCTGATGTGGGACTAGTAGAGCTGTCCTTGTCCTGATGTTGGACTAGTAGAGCTGTCCTTGTCCTGATATTGGACTAGTAGAGCTGTCCTTGTCCTGATATTGGACTAGTAGAGCTGTCCTTGTCCTGATATTGGACTAGTAGAGCTGTCCTTGTCCTGATATTGGACTAGTAGAGCTGTCCTTGTCTTGATGTTGGACTAGTAGAGCTGTCCTTGTCCTGATATGGGACTAGTAGAGCTGTCCTTGTCCTGATATTGGACTAGTAGAGCTGTCCTTGTCCTGATGTTGGACTAGTAGAGCTGTCCTTGTCCTGATGTTGGACTAGTAGAGCTGTCCTTGTCCTGATGTGGGACTAGTAGAGCTGTCCTTTTCCTGATATTGGACTAGTAGAGATGTCCTTGTCCTGATGTGGGACTAGTAGAGATGTCCTTGTCCTGATATTGGACTAGTAGAGCTGTCCTTGTCCTGATGTGGGACTAGTAGAGCTGTCCTTGTCCTGATATTGGACTAGTAGAGCTGTCCTTGTCCTGATGTGGGACTAGTAGAGCTGTCCTTGTCCTGATATTGGACTAGTAGAGCTGTCCTTGTCCTGATATTGGACTAGTATTGCTGTTCATTGTGATAAAGCATCCTATTTAAGAAAAAAAGGTTATGGTTTATATACATTATATCATAAACATACAGACGCCAGGCAAGTTTATTAGGTACATTACATTTACATTTACATTTACGTCATTTAGCAGACGCTCTTATCCAGAGCGACTTACAGTAGTGAATGCATACATTTCATTAAAAAAAATTTCTAGTAGAGGGTCGGACCTCCAGAACAGCCTGAATTCTCCGGGGAATGGAAACGTTGCTCAATTGGTATCAAGGGACCTAAAGTGTGCCAGAAAAACATTCCCCACACCATCACCCCCCGCCACCAGCCTGTACCGTTGACACCAGGCAGGATGGGGCCAGAAAAACATTCCCCACACCATCACACCCCCGCCACCAGCCTGTACCGTTGACACCAGGCAGGATGGGGGCCAGGAAAACATTCCCCACACCATCACACCCCCCGCCACCAGCCTGTACCGTTGACACCAGGCAGGATGGGGCCAGGAAAACATTCCCCACACCATCACACCCCCGCCACCAGCCTGTACCGTTGACACCAGGCAGGAAAACATTCCCCACACCATCACACCCCCTGCCACCAGCCTGTACCGTTGACACCAGGCAGGATGGGGCCAGGAAAACATTCCCCACACCATCACACCCCCGCCACCAGCCTGTACCGTTGACACCAGGCAAGATGGGGCCAGGAAAACATTCCCCACACCATCACACCCCCGCCACCAGCCTGTACCGTTGACACCAGGCAAGATGGGGCCAGGAAAACATTCCCCACACCATCACACCACTGCCACCAGCCTGTACCGTTGACACCAGGCAGGATGGGGGCCAGGAAAACATTCCCCACACCATCACACCCCCTGCCACCAGCCTGTACCGTTGACACCAGGCAGGAAAACATTCCCCACACCATCACACCACTGCCACCAGCCTGTACCGTTGACACCAGGCAGGATGGGGCCAGGAAAACATTCCCCACACCATCACACCCCCTGCCACCAGCCTGTACCGTTGACACCAGGCAGGATGGGGGCCAGGAAAACATTCCCCACACCATCACACCCCCTGCCACCAGCCGGTACCGTTGACACCAGGCAGGATGGGGCCAGGAAAACATTCCCCACACCATCACACCACTGCCACCAGCCTGTACCGTTGACACCAGGCAGGATGGGGGCCAGGAAAACATTCCCCACACCATCACACCCCCTGCCACCAGCCTGTACCGTTGACACCAGGCAGGAAAACATTCCCCACACCATCACACCACTGCCACCAGCCTGTACCGTTGACACCAGGCAGGATGGGGCCAGGAAAACATTCCCCACACCATCACACCCCCTGCCACCAGCCTGTACCGTTGACACCAGGCAGGATGGGGGCCAGGAAAACATTCCCCACACCATCACACCCCCTGCCACCAGCCGGTACCGTTGACACCAGGCAGGATGGGGCCAGGAAAACATTCCCCACACCATCACACCACTGCCACCAGCCTGTACCGTTGACACCAGGCAGGATGGGGCCAGGAAAACATTCCCCACACCATCACACCCCCCGCCACCAGCCTGTACCGTTGACACCAGGCAGGATGGGGCCAGGAAAACATTCCCCACACCATCACACCCCCCGCCACCAGCCTGTACCGTTGACACCAGGCAGGAAAACATTCCCCACACCATCACACCCCCGCCACCAGCCTGTACCGTTGACACCAGGCAGGATGGGGCCAGGAAAACATTCCCCACACCATCACACCCCCGCCACCAGCCTGTACCGTTGACACCAGGCAGGAAAACATTCCCCACACCATCACACCCCCTGCCACCAGCCTGTACCGTTAACACCAGGCAGGATGGGGCCAGGAAAACATTCCCCACACCATCACACCACCGCCACCAGCCTGTACCGTTGACACCAGGCAGGAAAACATTCCCCACACCATCACACCCCCTGCCACCAGCCTGTACCGTTGACACCAGGCAGGATGGGGCAGGAAAACATTCCCCACACCATCACACCCCCTGCCACCAGCCTGTACCGTTGACACCAGGCAGGAAAACATTCCCCACACCATCACACCCCCTGCCACCAGCCTGTACCGTTGACACCAGGCAGGATGGGGGCCAGGAAAACATTCCCCACACCATCACACCCCCGCCACCAGCCGGTACCGTTGACACCAGGCAGGATGGGGGCCAGGAAAACATTCCCCACACCATCACACCCCCGCCACCAGCCGGTACCGTTGACACCAGGCAGGAAAACATTCCCCACACCATCACACCCCCGCCACCAGCCTGTACCGTTGACACCAGGCAGGAAAACATTCCCCACACCATCACACCCCCTGCCACCAGCCTGTACCGTTGACACCAGGCAGGATGGGGGCCAGGAAAACATTCCCCACACCATCACACCCCCGCCACCAGCCGGTACCGTTGACACCAGGCAGGATGGGGCCAGGAAAACATTCCCCACACCATCACACCCCCGCCACCAGCCGGTACCGTTGACACCAGGCAGGAAAACATTCCCCACACCATCACACCCCCGCCACCAGCCTGTACCGTTGACACCAGGCAGGATGGGGCCAGGAAAACATTCCCCACACCATCACACCCCCGCCACCAGCCTGTACCGTTGACACCAGGCAGGATGGGGGCCAGGAAAACATTCCCCACACCATCACACCACCGCCACCAGCCTGTACCGTTGACACCAGGCAGGAAAACATTCCCCACACCATCACACCCCCGCCACCAGCCTGTACCGTTGACACCAGGCAGGATGGGGGCCAGGAAAACATTCCCCACACCATCACACCACCGCCACCAGCCTGTACCGTTGACACCAGGCAGGAAAACATTCCCCACACCATCACACCCCCGCCACCAGCCTGTACCGTTAACACCAGGCAGGATGGGGGCCAGGAAAACATTCCCCACACCATCACACCACCGCCACCAGCCTGTACCGTTGACACCAGGCAGGATGGGGGCCATGGACTCATGCTACTTAGGCTAAATCCTGACTCTGCCATCAGCATGACGTAACATGAACCGTGATTGGTTGGACCAGGCAATGTTTTTCCACTCCTCAATGTTGGTGATGGAAGTGCCCACTGGAGCTGCTTCTTCCTGTTTGTATCTGATAGGAGCGGAACCCGGTGTGGTCCGTCTGCTGCAACAGCCAATCCGTGACGAGGACCGTTGAGTTGTGCGTTCCCGAGATGCCGTTCTGCACACCACTGTTCCGTTATTTTTCCTGTTTGTGGCCCGCCTGGTAGCTTGCACCGTTTTTGCCATTCTCCTTTCGACCTCTGTCATCAACAAGCTGTTTTCACCCACAACTGCCGTTGACCGGATGGATGTATTTTGTTGGCCGCACCGTTCTCTGTAAATCCTAGACACTGTTGTACATGAACAGCCCAGGAGGCCGGACCTTTCTGAGATACTGGAACCGACGCGCCTGGCACCAACAATCATACCACACTCTTAAGTCGCTTAGGTCGCTCGTTTTTTCGCCCATTCAAACTAACATTCAATAGAACAGTAACTGAATGCCTTGATGCCTGTCTGCCTGCTTTGTATAGAAAGCCACGGCCACGTGACTCACTGTCTGTAGGAGCAAACTATTTTCGTGAACCATTTTCCGTGTACCTAATAAACTGGCCTCTTTGTGTATGTAGGGGCAACGGGTCACCGCTGAAAATAAGTCTTCAATTTGAGAAGTTTAGTTTTCCTTGTTTTTTTTAAGCCTAATATTGGATTTGGAGCTCTTTAGACTTTCATTGTGTTCTCTCTACTCTAATGCTTGACTGTGGCCTTTCTAGGGAGTTTTTCCTAGGGAGTTTTTCCTAGCCACCGTGCTTCTTTCACATGCATTGCTTGCTGTTTGGGGTTTTAGGGCTGGGTTTCTGTACAGCACTTTGAGACATCAGCTGATGTACGAAGGGCTATATAAATAAATTTGATTTGATTTGTGGTCGATGGAAACGGTTTGACAGACACAGAATGGAATGAATGAAGACTTTAAGAGGACCGGTAATGTCCACGCTGGAACAGATCATGTCCTTTCTGAGTTCTATGGAGCTTTAATTAAAGGAACGGAGTCTTAGTGACCAATATGTTCTGTAAAGATCCCATTAAATGACCTGGGATCAGTGTTTCCCCTAGGAGTTTTTAATACCCATTAAATGACCTGGGATCAGTGTTTCCCCTAGGAGTTTTTAATACCCATTAAATGACCTGGGTTCAGTGTTTCCCCTAGGAGTTTTTAATACCCATTAAATGACCTGGGATCAGTATTACCCATAGGAGTTTTTTAAAAGTTTTTAATCCCCATTAAATGATCAAAACTGGGACCAGTGTTTCCCCTAGGAGTTTTTTCAGCGGTGGGTGGGAGGGGGGGGGGTTTGCATTGCTACAAGCGTTAGCACAACAACATGCTAGCTGTTCCAATAGACTTCAAGGCATTAAGCCAACGACTATCCATTTAAAAGCGTGTCTAGGCAGAAATGTAAATATAGAAAATAATGACATCATATTTTTTTTTGCAGCGGTGAGCAACAGTTTAGTAGCGGTAGGCCACCGCTGCTCAATGAATATAGGGGAAACACCTGCTGAGATGAAAGCATTGGAGTTGGAAAAAGTAAAACATCGGCATGAGGCAACCGTCTCTCTGTCCTACAAAGAACAGAAGAGATGATTGACATCTAACGGCTAAATGACCAGGAAAAGTAGCTTCAGCAGATCAGCAGATCAGCAGATTATCTCTTCCTTTCAGAGATGATGACATCTAACAGCTAAATGACCAGGAAAAGTAGCTTCAACATCAGCAGATCAGCAGATTATCTCTGAA